>NW_006160175.1:1214841-1247671 GCF_000334495.1 Tupaia belangeri chinensis
TCTTTCCCTCTTTAGTTAGCATGTTGTATTCATAATTGTTCCTCATCCCACCTCCCATAATTTTTTTTTTTATTCCTTAAGCTTTTTGTTTGGTCTTTAATCCTCAATAAGACACATTAACTCTCCCCTCTCCCTCCTTCTCCTCTCCTCCTTTTCCACATAACAATAACCTTTTAATCAAGCTACGTGCCAATCTTCTCTTGCCAATCCAATAACTACAATTTGGTTTATGTTCTTAAAATTCTATTTTCCTCATACAACATTATTAGTTATTTAAAATGCAATGTTTTCCTCCATAAAATATATCTACTTGAGAAAATTGAAATTTACTCTGACATTCAAAGTCTTCCACATTCTGATCTTTTTTAGTTCTCTGAGTTCATCTCCTGTAACGCCCAAACACTGGCACTCTATTCCAGCAAGGAGGATTTATTTATTCTCCCCCAAATGACCTGCTCGTGCTATACTTTAAGCCTTTGTTCAAAATGTTCCTGTTCCTTCTTACTTTGTCCTTTCTTCCTTTTGTTTCATGTCCAGGTTCTAGCAGCCTTCAAGGCTCAGATGCGCTCTGACTTCTTAAGGGTGTTCTCTAACTACTCCCACTATATCAATATGAGTTGCCAGCCTCTCTGTACAAAGTAGGGCTTCTTAGTCATCAGTTTTTTATTGCTAAGTGAAGATGACATCTAACAACTAATTATTTATAACCTGTCTTTCTTGGAGAAGGATTTATAGGCACTTCCTACATGCATATTTTGACATTTCACAATGCATTGTGACATACATTCTTTTTATTTGATCCTCACAAGAACCCTGCTAGGGAGGCAGGACAGATATTAATCTTGTTTGAAAATGAGAATACTGAGTCTAGAAATCAGGACACAAAGAGTTTACAAAATAGTTGTTACTAAAACTATCTATTGACTTCTTTGCCATGCTTCCACTATATACTTTAAGACTGTTACATAGATTAAGTATAGAGTATGCACAGGGAATACTGTGTCTTCTGCATAGAATTATGCTGACAAAGGTGTTTCAAATTACATTTTTTAGGTCCAGCGTGGTAACATAGTCATTAGCAAACTGAACTGTAGTGCTAGAAGTCAAATGATTTATTGTGAGTTCTGATCTCTGGGCTGGCTCAAAAACGTGCCAGGTACATATATGTGTGCCCAAGATCCTGAGGAGCTGGAGAGCCAGGGAAAGGTGATTACAGTGTGATAAGACCCTGTAGAGGGTGTTTCTCTCTTTTTCTCCTTTGTGTATACATTTGCTCTTTATTATCAATAAAATAAACCTTAAAACATTATACTTTTATTTTTTTTTATTTCAAGAGCCAGGATCACATTTTATATCCCAAATGTTTATTTGTTCAAGGCATACTTAATTTGATATTATTGTGGGCCTATTTATTTATTTACTTTTTAGAGAGTTTTTTTTTTTTCTATTGGACATGAGAGAGAGAGAGACAGAGAGACAGAAATTGAGAAATCACTCCCCCTTCCCCCAAGATGAATGGCTACACTGCAATTCTTTCCCCTTCATTCTCCTCTTGGAATTTCAGGCATGCATGCACACATGCCTGGCATGAGTTTTAAGTTACCAGGTCTGGACTCGAACCATGGTCAAATATGTGGAACTCTAGTGATGTAACCATTACACCATTGCTGGTCTTAAGAGTGTTATTAATATCTGAAGATATAAAAGCAAAAATATATGTTCTTACCTTTACAGGGTTTATAGCTAAATGGAAAGACACAAATAAAATACAAATGCAATACAACATGATAATGCTCATAATAGAAGGTTAAATGACTATGGTAGAGTGGAGAAATGGAACAAGCTTGAATTTCTGTTAAATGTTATGCTTCACTAAGACTACAAACCTTATTGTGGGGAAGGAAGAACTAAAACATGAGTAAGGGATGAAAGACAGAAGAAAATGTTTACTTAAAGCAGAAAGAACATTAACTTAATGAATATCTGCTTTATGTCAGGAACTATACTAGGTTCTGTGAAAGATGTCAGAATAAAAATTGAATCCTTTACATCAAAACACTAACAGATAAATAAATGAAGCCAGGAAGCCTATGGACAGGTGATTCCCCTGCATGTGTGCTTGGTATAACTGTTACAGGACTGTCAGAACCTCAACCTTGCATGAGGTCATGGATACCTCACACAAAGAATACTTCTGAAAGGTACATCTTCCCAGAAACTGCATGTCAACTTTGCACTGACATCACTCTTGTTATGGATTGTGGTAGCTGAGGATTATTGTTCCAATGCAATTTATGTAATTCCACTTCATTTTTCTTTTAAAAACTTTTGTCTTTCCCCACCTTTTAGATATATTCACAGTTTGCTATGGCAAGTATATTCCACATTGCAATGCTCCTTTCTGAATAAATATCGTTTTTTGTGTTTAGAGGGTCGTCTATTATATAGAGATTGACTTACTTGGTGTCGAAAAATGGGACCAAATTGAGCTCACCTCTGATAGATCCATGGCCTCTGATATGTTTGATCATTATGAAGTACTATTACTGTCACTAAAACCAAAAACCAGATATGCTGAATAACTTTCTCAAAGTCATACAAATAACGTTGCATTTATAATAATGATAACAAGTCATCACCGAGTCAGATACCAGCTACAAATATGCTGCCTAAAATACAATTTTTAAAATATTGCATTTATTTATTCTATAAGTAAGAGACAGACAGAAAGAGAAACATGAAGAGACAGAACCCTCAATAGTGTCCTCATGTCCCAATCCACCCTAACCTTCAATTGGCCCTACATTATGGGCATATGTGTGCCCAGCATACTCAGGAAGGTCTCCAAACTTGAGCAGGGAGCCTATCCAAGTAGGATTGTTTTGCAGAGTATTGCATTTTACCATTGTGCCACCATCCAAACGCTAACATTATTTGTTATTTATTTATTTATTTATTTATTTTGAGAGATTTTCACTACAGGACGCATGCGCTCGCCAGACAGACAGAGAGACATAGAGACAGAAAGCGAGAAATCACCCCCCAGGGGAGATGGTCACACCGCAATCCCTTCTCCTCCATTCTCCTCTTGGGATCTTGGGCACGCACGCACACGCGCCCGGCGTGAGTTTTAAGCCACCGGGTCCGGGACGCGAACCGCGGTCGACCACGTGGGAGTCCAGTGACATAGCCATTATGCTAACCGCTGGTTCCCTTATTTATTTATTTTAGAGGTTTTTTATTTTATTTTATTTTATTTTGCTATAGGGCGTGTGCATTCGCCAGACAGACAGAGAGAGACAGAGACAGAAAGTGAGAAATCACCCCACAAGGGGGATGGCCACGCTGCAATCCCTTCTCCTCCATTTTCCTCTCGGGATCTTGGGCATGCACGCACACACACCCGGCGTGAGTTTTAAGCCACCGGGTCTAGGATGCGAACCATTCGAGTATGTCAGAGTCTAGCGACATAGCCATTACGCTAACATTATTTTTATTAAGAGGAAAAAGACCCAGATTTTCTCCTTTACTTCTTATTTATTTTAAACATAATACTTTAGATGACCTGAAATATCAATATACTGAAGTCCATTTAGACACAATATGTACTTTAGGTTTGTTAAATGAGGAAAGGACAGAGATATCTTAGTCAATACCAAAAACATTCAGAAAAGCTTTATTATGAGCTATTACTAATTTAGAACATTTTAAGAACTTCTACATACTTATTAAAGCCATACTTTGTCTACTTTGAAGGTTCAACCAGCCATTGATAATTGAATAATAAGCCAGATTTTTGCTAATAATACATCTTTGTTGTGTTTAAGTGTTTAGCTGCCACCAACACCAATCTGACGAGGGTAGGAAGAATACTACGAATCTGAAATATAAAGATCTCCTCAGTAATATTAGCTGGGTGGTGATGTTCACCTGCAAAATTACATACTATATCTCTGTACCCTGTCAAATATTTAAGTAACAAATCAGGCAAGAGAGCTTTTGTCAGCCTCTCATTTGGAACCAGATGTACCCTAGGCTTTTGTCACCATCTGCATATTTAATCTTAGATATGAAAACATCATATTAATTATCACTGTCCTGTTAATTACTTTTGATTATTTAGGACACGAGGTGGTGAATATATCTTTCAGTGCAGGTGGTATGATTCTTGGTAGAACTATAATAGTCATGGCAAGCTGGACCGTTTATTTATAATTCACCCCGAGTGAAACTCATTTCATCATGGAAGTATGTAGCTACTTCAATCATTAGCAAAATCACAGTTCCTTTTGTTGTAGTAATTTTTCTTTTTATAATAAAATTTTTTCTTATGGAAGAAAAATGACTTTGCTGTAATTGGTTTCTACTATACTTTATTCTTTTATTCATACACCTGTCTTCTTATCTGCATGTCTTTCAGATTTAAGGCTGCAGCAGTGACTCTAGTTCATGGTGGTATTTGTGATGCACTATGGATTGAATTGAAATCCTTTGAACTCATTTAGACTGTGACATTTTATGGCAGATTAATTAAAATGATTCGTAGTTACTTTAGCCTCACTGGGAGAAGTGAACAGGTTTCTGATACGAAATTCTCTCTTCAGCCTCTCTCTCCTCCTGCCTGATTACTCCAGCAATTTCTAAATTACCATTTAAAAAATAAGTTATTTCACAATGATATTTGGGTTGCCTACAGAAGTAATTTACTGTTTGTTTACAAGGTAAAAACCCTTGCAGTACAAGGTGGGTGTAACTCAGACCATAGCCATGTATAAAGGGACACACTAACTGGCTAGAAATAGAATGTCACAAATGCAGGATGAAGCTCTTTTGTTAAGATTTGTTCCAGCAATGCCTCAGTCCGACCTGCTTGAAAAGCAAAAAGTAGAGAATGCCTTATGCCACAACACCAAGTTGCCAAGAAATTTACTCTTGGGAGCTATTTCTTTCTAGACAGTTCAGATTCATAGCAGATAACATGTAGTTCTTAACTATCTTATTTCAGGCTAGCAATTCCTTCATATATAGCATCTGAATCAGGAAGCGACAATCTCCTTCTATTTCATTAATCTTGAACATTTCTGCTTCAACTGTAATCATTTTCAAAGTTTTTGTCTGTTTTAGGCAACCTAATCGGTATGTGACATATGCCTAATAGAACTTATATTAAATAAGATGAACAGAAAGTTAATACTTGGTTACTTCTTTAGCTGATTTCTCAGTCAGTTATTTCTCTTCATTTTTTTTTTCTTTTATTTATTCCCTCTCCAGCTTCTGCTCCCATTTGATTATTTTAGTGCTCATTAGCTCTGGTAGGAAACGGATTTAGGCAATGCTCATTCTTGTTAACTATTTTAATAAAAAAATTATACTAAGAATGAGGGAAAAGAGGAAATCATAAGGTCTTAGAGCTGAAGAGAAATTTAGAAAACATAGTTTCATGCCTTCATTTAAATACAAAATATTAGATATAAGTGTTAGATGAATATGCTAAAAATATTGTAAAAAAATCAACATGGCAAAGATGTTTAATGAGAAGAATAAGATTTGGTATTATGTGAACTTTTGTTTTTAATATCTCTACTAAAAATTGAGAGTTGGACAGTAAATTTGGGAAGTTTTATTAATACAATGGTAATAAAATGGCATATCTTATTTGTTTCAATGGCACATTTTTAGAGGGAACTACAATAATTAGTTTTCTTAATTCATAGATCTAAAAATAATCACTTATAATGGCTTTATCAGTGACCAGCTTTTAAGTATGTCAGTGGATATTTGAATTTAAGTCTTTTGGTTCCATTCCAAGAAACTTTTTCTATACGCACTGCTACACTTGAGATAATTTTTAAAAAATGAAAGGAATTATTAACATACATTTTGGAATTACATTTTTTTACTTTAATTTTTATTTTTATGTTATTTCTTCAAGAAAACGTAGACGCTTATAAGACATACTTATACTTAGACTTAAAGTTGTTCAATATTTGTTCTTAGAACTATTAATCTTATCCTCTAACTCTCCAGGACTTCTAGTTTGGATCAGTCAACTTGACCTATCCTCAATACTGTCTCTAATGTGAAGCCCTCTGAAATACAGAACAGAAATTCTTTAAAACTATAGAGAAGCTGATTATAAATTGTTAAAAATGGATGGTATGAGGAACCAGCAGATGCTGTAATGGTTATGTTGCTGAACTCCCACATAATGGACTGTAGTTCAAGTCCCAGACCCCGCGACTTAAAACTCACACCAGGCATATGTGCGTGCATTCCCCAAATCCCAAGAGAAGAATGATGGAAAAGGGATTGCAACATGGCCATCCCCCCAGGGGATGACTTCTTGCTTTCTGTCTCTCTCTCTTTGTCTCTAAGACAAGTGTACACACCCTATAGCAAAAGTCTCTTAAAAAAAAAAAAAAGATGGCCTGGAAAAGTGTGAAGCCTCTCTCAGTCCAGATGCTTTTGGTAGCTGTAGGAAGGGACAATTAATTCTTATGATTATCATCCAATTTTCCAACCAATATGACCAGTGGTTCTTCCTGGGCTATAGGACTCCAAATAACAGAAATTTTATGGATTCATTTGGTGATTCTTTCGTGCCTTTCATATTAGTTCTCTGGCCTAGTGATACTCCTGACATACAGCCACTTCTTCCCATTTCTTTACAGACGGCTATTGTTAAGATAATTCTGTTTTGTTTTTTTGTTTGTTCGTTTGTTTGATTTTTTTTTAAGTTTTGCTATAGAGCTTGTGCATTTGCAGAGAGAAAATATAAAGAGAAAAAGTGAGAAAGTGCCTCCCCAAGGAGCATGGCGACACTGCAACACCTTCTCTTTCATTCTCCTCTCAGGACTTTGGGGACACATGCACATGTACCCAGTGTTTTTCTAGCTGATGAGTCTGGATCCTGAATCAAGCAATTGACCATGTGGGATCCAGTCACCTTAACCTCCATGCAATCTGTTGACCCAAGAGAAAAACTTTAAACACAATAAATTTAACAAAATCTATTTGAGCAAAGAATGATTAGTGAATTGGGTAGTACTCAAAACTGGAATGTCAGCGTCCTCCCCGGGCTTGGCTGGAGCGGAATCATGATTAGGGGGCTGATGATGAGGAAGAGAAAGAGGAAGCCCTTCACCTCGAGAGGACTGGGCAATCAGAAAGAATGAGACTAGGAGATAGAATAAGAGCAGACACAGGGAGCCTGAGCCTAGGTAGCCCAAGCAACTTGTGCCGCCCAGACAGACTGGGCATCTTTATAGTGCAAGGCAACACTACACATGTTTATTTTATAACATTTCATGGATTTGTTGCCAGGTTACAGACAATAAGCAGGTAACAAATCTATAAGAGTTTAGACGTACTAAACCGGGTGTATCTGGGTGTATCCCCTGATGATAATCACATCATAGAGAAATCTCATTAAACTTCTTTTCTAACGAAGCCTAGCTGCAGGTGTTGGGAAGGAAGATACGCTAAAGAATCCCATTATAGGGTGGGCATCACCATGCCCATGAGAAGGCTAAAGAATCTTTCAGATGCAGAGCAGGAATTGGACTTTGCTAATTGGAGTCAAGATGTTTCCTGAACTCCATCAGATGTGTCTGTTGGAACACCCCTAGCAATTTCCACCCTTTGCTCTGCCTGCAGCGAGGGTCAAGGAAAGGACAAGTTGCAAGGTTCTGCCAAAGCCCAAAGGGACAGGTGGTGTTAGCTCAGAGCATGTCCCCACACCTCACTCAGGGCCTCTCTCTGAACATTTCCCTATACTGGAAGAGGTCAGAGATCTCTACTCCAGCAACATAAACAACAGTCTTAAGGCCTGAACACAGAGAGAAAATAAACAAAATAAAACAAAACAAAAATAACTTGATTTGTTACAACTAGGCATTTGCCTTATTTGGATATGGTCTGATAAAAGGACACAAATTATATAACCAGTAGACCAGTTGGCTGTCTCTAATTGGCTAAAGCATAATTAAAAGTTAATCAGTTTTGGGACCAGCAGTTGGCTTAATGGATATGTCACTGGACTCCAACGTATTCGACTGCAGTTTGAGTCCCATACCCGGTGGCTTAAACTCACGCCGGGCCCATGTACTTGTGTACCCAAGATCCTGAGAGGAGAATGGAGAAGGGATTGTGGCATGGCCATTCCCCTTGGGGGGTGATTTCTTGCTTTCTGTCTCTTTCTTCCTGGAGAGCACACACGCCGTATAGCAAAAACTTCTCAAAAAAAGTTCATCAGGTTCTGCACACCAGAGGAAACTCTCACTAGATTAAAAAGACAACCTTTCAAATGGGAGAAAAATATTTGCAAGCATACATTGGATAAGTAGTTAATACCTCAAGTATATTAGGAACTCAAACAATTTAATACCAATAAAACAAATGACCTAATTTTAAAATGGGCCGAGGACATACATAGACATTTCTCAGATAAAACATACAAATGGCTGGCAGGTATATGAACACATGTTTAACATGACTAATCATTACAGAAATGCAAATTAAAACCACATAGTGACTATAGTTAATAACAACATATTGTATTTTAAACATCACTAAGAGAGTAGATTTTAAGTGGACTAGCTAGCCTCAAAAAATAAGTATGTGAAGTAATACCTATGTTATTTATCTCAACTGAGCTATTCCACAAAGTATACATATTTCAAAATGACCTCATGAATATAGATAACTTTTATTTGTTGACTGAAAAAAATAATCAGTTACAAGAAATGTCCCTTATGTTTCAGTTTGCTCATGTAAGAATTTAAGGTACAGAAACAATCCCAAGCTAATGGCTGCTTCCTTATTTTGCTTTGATACTGTATATCCTACAACCTCTTGATTGTAGTCTCCTTTTACTCCAGTTTGAGACTGGAAAGTTGTCTTATGTTCCAATTAATGTAGCATCCTTTTGACTCCTATCAAATTCATGAATCGTCGTGCACTAAGTTCTAGGAATGGAAGATATTCCTTTGCCACATGTCTCTCTGTTTCCCTGTTTCTCCTGAGTGTTTTCTAGCCACATGTGGCATATATGCTGTTTGATCATTTCACTACTTTCAGATGTAAGACAGATATCAATCTTCAGTTAAACAAGTGATGGATTAGGGAGCAAAAGAAGATGTAGTTATCTCATGATTTAACTCCCTCAGGAAGATTACCCTTTTTTTCTAGTGTGAAAAGTTACTTTTGACTTATTTAAACTATGAGATTCTAGTACAATGAATCAATCTTCCTTTGAAAATGACTACACAAAATTTAGTATCTTTTCTTTTTAACTGTCAGCCCTTTCAACAGTTATTTCTGTAGCAGTTAGTAGCCCCTTGGAGAAATTTCCACTGACATTTTATTTACTTAGTACTCTATGTTAAAATAAATAAACTGATAGGTGGACGTTATGTGCATATACAAATTATATATTGTACTCCTGGTTTTTATAAACATGCCTAAATGAAATGACTCTAAAAAAACACTTGGTGCCAGGTATTTAAAGTTCAGGCATAGATCCCAAGAAGTTCAAATATAACCCCGAAAAGAGCTAAAGTCAGTGGACTATCTGCAAAACAATAATAAAACCAATAAACATTTTTTTTTAAAGAAGAAGATTCTAGAACTCTCCATCCCTAAATCAGAATGGAAGAAACATCATGGAATCTGCATTTTAAACAAATGTCTGGCTTACTTTTCACGTAAAGTTTGAGAATCACTGATATTAAAAATGGGGAGTTATTAGTAAATACTGCATACGAACACACCACCACAAAAGCAATATTTTTATTTGCCACGTTGTTCTAGAGGAGGGATTGAAGGAGAGAGAGAGAGAGAGAGATCATATAGCCTGATAGAAGACCCAGGTAGGGGCCTTGTAACTGACCAAAGAGGTACATTTGTTGATGATAACGTGAAAAGAAACGAAAAGATGAAACTGGGTGAATTACTATGAAATCACAACACAGAAGGAAGCAGTCCAAGCTCTTGAACAGTGAGTCCAAGCTGTTGAGCTTGGATGACGAGAACACTATACCCGTCTTCACAGTGAACATAACTGCAGAGGAGGAGAGTGGCAGCTGCTGCCTGTGAATCCATGCTGATCTGGAGGAGGCTCCCATCCCACACGTGTGAGTCATGCTGTTTGGGAGATTGTGAATGCGTAACAAAATTCAGGCTCTTCTCCGTGTGTGGTCTCTTCTTACCCTACTCTTGACTAAGAAGTAGAGTTGGAGACGCGTGTAGAGCTCAGTAAGGTTAATGCTGCCAGGTTTAGGCTAAAGTTAGGCATTTGCATCTAAGCTACACCTAGCTTTTATCCTACTTTTCCTAAGTTCAAATAATTTTTTAACTGATCACAAAATAATTAAAATCTTTCATATTTACGTTTCACACAGCATATAAATGTTTTATATGTCACGCGGGGGTCATTCTATCTACTATTCAAAGCAGCATTCTGAGCTATTCCAAACCTCGATTGTTTCTTTCTTTTTTTTTTTTTTGAATCCATGAGGAGAGTTTTGTGCCTGCTGATCCTTTAGGTGGCACAAACCCCCAATCCTTTCCTCTTCCCTACCTGGCCTGCAAGATTAAATATAGATTAAATATCAACTCTCTGAAAGTTTACCCGATTCCCTAGAGCAATCTCTTATTTCTTTGAGTTGCCTCAGAACTTTCTACACATTTGTATTATTATTGTAATTATTTACTTCTCTCTTTCACCAGTCTATGTTCTAGGAGAGCATCATTTCTGAATTAAAGCTGAAATTACATTTGTATTTAATAACAAAATGTGCCAGTGTCGGAGTCAGAGTCTATGGACTTGCTCCATTGAGTTCTGTGTGGGTTTTTTTTTTTTTTTTATTTACCAAAGAGTATGTGTAGCTGTCCAAGACACAGAGAAAAAAATATATATATATAGAGAGAGAGAAAGAGAGAGAGTGGGTCAGTAAGAAAGCAACCCCCATGGGAGATGGTCATGACACAATCCTTTCTACTCCGTTCCTCCCTCCTTTAAGGATTTTGGGCCTGCATGCACATGTGTTCAGCATATTTCTCAAGTCACCTGGTTTGAGACTCAAACTGCGTCGTTGACCAGGTGGGATATAGCCCCCTTAGCCACTAAGCCATTGGCTGACCCTCCTGTATTATCAAGTTCTGATCAAGCCAACATACTCAGTAGAGCATCAGGATTCGGGGCTGAATCCAGTTAAATGACTCATGGAAGACTCCAGTTAGAGATGCCAGAGAGAGAGAGAGAGAGAGAGTGTGTGAGAGAGAGAGAGCGAGCACTTAGGACTTCTTGGTTCTCAGTTCAGAGGGATTTCCCCTTAGTTAACCATGTTTTATTGTAGTCCAGAGATAGTTGTTACAGGATCTTACCCAGGATCTTTTTAGATTATCCATTGTATTTTAAAATTTACCTAATTGTGTTCTATGAAATGTGCTATTCACTAAGCATGTTATACATAATTCTGATATATTTTTTCCCTTTCATCAGTTTAAAAAATGCAGTGAATGAGCTTTATTAACTCTAGCATCCCACAATGGCCTGCATTGTCATTATCTATGACATTTTACATGTTTTTCAGGCCTTTTTAGAAAGCATTCATGGCTGAATCAGTTTTATCTACAGTTGAATTTAAAATTTGCTGGGACCATTTTAAATGCATTGTGATAGTACAAATAGGCAACATTTACCTGATTCCCTTCATCCTCTAATTTTGTCATTCTGCTGAAAAGAGCTATTGATTGTGTCGGGTATGATTTGCTCTTTATAAAGCCACGCTGCTCGTTGCTCATGATTCCATCATCCTTCAGATTTTGATACATTTCATCTCGTCGGGCCTGTTTTATTATTTTACTGTTGATATTAGACTTACCAGGCCATCATTTTCAGGTTCACTTCTCTTGCCTTTTGTAAAATGTGTACTTGCTCTCACATACTCTGAGATTATCTCTCTCTATTATACAGCTGGTGCGACAGCGACTGAAAGTTCAGTATTTGAGACTGGCACAATATTTTAAGCATGCTATTTCAGAAAAACCTCTTAAAAATGCAAGCATTATGGGACGTGTGACATATCTTTAATATTTCAGTGACAATTTGTTTTTATCTCATTGTTTTATATTGAAATAACATCATGAGGACATGCAGAAAGGGGAAATAGTGAACAGCGTGTGAGGGGGATGATGACAGGAAGAATCCTAGGACAAATGAAAGGGTGTCTATGTCAGTTCTTGCTATCTAGAAAAAAAGAACTTTTTTTTTTTTTTCCGAGGAAGAGATCTTTATTAGGTGTAATTCTCCCACCCTCAGCTCCCACAAACAGGCCTATAGCAAGCGTAGAATGCTGGAACAAGAATTCAATACAAAATTAAAATCTGTATCAAATTTAGGAAGAAAAATATTTAATGCATAAATCAAATTCAGAACAAGTGATACTGGAAGGATACATGTAACTTTAAAATGCTGCGAAAAAGACTATTTCCCAGAAAAAGAACATGAATTCTCTATAATGATGATTATACCTAACATTTTTAGAGCCTTTATTGCATGCCAGGGAATTTACATGTGTGTTCTCATTTAATTGTGCTCATAGATTTATGAGGTCAATGCACTACCCATATTTTACTTGGGAGAAAACTGAGACACCCAGAGGCTTCTCGAAACAAAGAGGCTTCTTGAAACAAAGTTACTAAGTGGGGAGGCTGGTATTTGGACCCAGGCAGTACAATGCTGGAGCCCTACTTTCCAGCACTCCCCTCTCTGCTTGTGCTGGTGCCTGCTGGGGTGAATCCTTTTTCCTGGGGTCTTGGTTTTCTATTAGACACTCGGAAAGAGCCAAGCTCTGATCTTGTTCTCACACTTACATGGTCTGTTTTGTTTGGTCTATTTATTAAACAGATTTTCAAACTACAACATGTAAAATGAGCTTACTGCGTAACACAGGAGATATTTGTGAAAACTTGTGGGAAATATTCAACATCTTTTCAGTGGAGCGAGCATTCGTAATGTAAAAAATAAAGAATTCAGTGAAATTTTAGTCATTTGAAATTGACAAATGCAAATGCTTCATGGTGTTTTTTGAAGGGTAGAGAGTGTTAACCATGTTGTCTCCATGAAAACAAATCTTTATTTAAGGTTTGGAAATCACGCTGGATACAGTAACGTAGTAACGCTAATGTAGCCTTTTACTCTATCCTGGTTAAGCAGAGTTCCCCCTGTATTTTCCTTCATTCTTTCATGCCCCCATTCATTCATTCATTTGGTAAATGTTTATGAGAAACTGTGATAATAGCCACAGAACATTTATTTCCATATAATAAGAAATAGAACAAGATAATGTTAGATTCATGTCTGGAAAGTGCTATCGTACTAATAAAGATAAATCTAACCACTTATGGCCAGTAAACACTGCTTAACCCTTATAAATAATTTCTTACATTTTGTTATCAATTCAAATGTTTACCTCTCTAGAATATACATGTCATATCCTAGAGTTTCTCATCCCAATCAAAAACATTAACTTTAATGTTTACTTATTGCTGAGGTACACTAATGTTGGCTAAATGATGAAAATGGTTGTTTCTATAAAATAGTAAGAATTATTTCTTCTATCTACCTTCAAGATTCTGGTACTGCTTTCATATTACATGTTTTAAAAGAAGTTTACCATGCACATATATTGGGAAATGTTCTCAGATATACTGAGAGTAAGGATTTAATACCTACTGTGCAATGAAATACCTAACAAAAATTGCATGTTTTTTTCCTAGAAATATATGTTCAATTTTAGTCACTCAGGACTTAGATGATAAATGAAGAGGCTGTAATCAAGATGTAATAAGAGAGAAGTACTAAGGAAAAAAAGGTTTAAAAGATTCAAGCAGACACGCAAATGTAAGGTCCGTTGTTCGTAAATATGCATATGTTAATATCCTTGATTCAATTATCACACACCTTGGGCATGCTTTGAAAATTCATATTGTATGTCATAAAGATGTACAATTAAATGGAAGGAAGAAATTATGAGTATAATAAAGTAAATATGTAACAATTTCTCATAATTTTTGACAATCTTATCTTTTATATATACTACAATGTGGCACTTTTACTTGATCAATTTTGCCAGAAATCACATGCACTCACCTAAGAGAGAGTGAGAAAGAGAGAGGAAGGAAGAGATCATCCCCGCATGAAGAATGGTCACACCACAATCTCTTCTTCTGCATTTCTCTCTCTGGACCTCAACTGGTACAGTTAGCTGTGTGGGATCCAGCTGATGTAACCACCTAGGTTGGCCCTTTGAAGTTGGCCCAGAGAGACAGCCGAAGTGGTACAGTAGTCACTCAGAGCTCTGTAAGGCTGGAGCAGTATGAGAACGTCTTGAGAGTTCACATATCAAGGTTTCCCTGCACATGCCAAGTGTTTGTGCACACCTGTGATCCCGGCTGAGAACGAGGGGTGGATAGAAGCATGGAGACTATTGTGTTTGTGTCCTTCTCTCTTTCTCCCTCTCTCTGTGTCTCTCTCTCTCATGGGAGAAATAAATAAATAAACTTAAAAGAAGTTGGCCTAGAATGCTAGAAAAACTTTCTGGAATTATGTAATTATTATTTGAATTGATCCTTTAAAATTGTGCCTAGAAACTTAATTAGGAACATAAGTATAATTTTCTAACATGTGAGGTTTTAGAGCATTCGTGTTATTTATTTTTGTTTTTCTTCTCCACAGGAGTAGACAAAATCTATTGGTATAATTACACTGCTCAAGATAGTAAATCATTTTTCATGGTTTTTATCATTCTCCATTATTTTATTTACATGAATGAACTTATTAAGATATTTAATTTGTAAGCACAAAGACTCCCATAAGCCACTCTTTACAGCCTCCATCTTTTATGCCCTTTGTGAAAATCTAAAGTCCTCACAGCTGCTTTAGAGATATAAAAAGCTCCGATTTGTTTGAAAAAGCTTCAGTACGCATAGGCAATGTTTACAGAGACTTTGGCAAAATAAAAAGTAAAAAGCTTTTAAAGCAGCTATAGGGATTCTAGCAACTGAGAAGTGAGAAGATGGCAGTGTACACTGGAAGACCATCCACTTGAGTCATCAGTTGCTTCTTGAGTTTGATCTAACAGCTTGGGTAGTTTTGTTATTGACTAATGGTCCTTATTGACCAAGGGGTAAATTCTGCCCTGTCTCTAGGGTCTTCCAGTTGTTTTTCTGAATAACTACAGTGGTCTAATGGAAGAAAACAACAAACAACTGTAAGTATTCAATTACATATGCTTGGCCAAGGCAATAAAAACTGATTTCTTTTTTTTGGAGAGTTTTTTGCTATAGATACTCAATTACATATGCTTGGTCAAGGCAATAAAAACTGATTTCTTTTTTTGGGGAGTTTTTTGCTATAGGGCACGTGCGCTCACCAGAAAGATAGAGAGAGACAGAGAGAGATGGAAAGCAAGAAATCCCCCCTCCAGGGGGATGGTCACGCTGCAATCCCTTCTCCTCCATTCTCCTCTTGGGATCCTGGGCACGCATGCATACGTGCCCGGCATGAGTTTAAGCCACCGGGTCTGGGACTCGAACCATGGTCAACTACATAGGTGTCAATCAACATGGCCATTACACCATCTGCTGGTCCCAAAAACTGATTTCTAAAGATGTTGGAAGGCCTTTTCAATCCATTTTAATCATGAAGGTGAATTAAAATAATGTCTTCATATTTTATATTTCACTTTGAAATATTATTTAATGTCTCTCTAAAATATTCTATTAGTCACATATGTATATGTGTGTGTGTAAATTATTTCAACTATCAGTAAGAGATTGATGACAGTTTTATTTTTATATATTTACTAAATGTTGATTATGCCCTATCCTAGACACTGTGGAAGATATAAAGGTCAACAGGCAAAGTCTCTACCTCTAAAGAGACTGCACTCTTTTAGAGGGTGAAAAAAATGTATAAATGGAAAATTAAATTGCAGTGGAAAGAACTATAAAATGGACTGGGTCTTTTATGCTAGAAAATGCAAATATAAAATTATTTACATAGATGTAATAATCTTGGCATATTATAGTAGCAGACAGAAATGGTGTATAGAACACTTGGATTTTGGAAAACAAAAATAAGAATTTAAGGTGTGGTCTTGCTACTTATGAGTTGACTTACTTCGATTTTCCTGACATTATTCTTACATCATGGGGTCCTTTTAATCACTAAGAAATAAAAGTCAAATGTCAGGCTTAAAAAATTTGACCCTGTCATCTCTTTGTTAAAGTGAGACATCATGTGAGAGCCACATACACTTGGGATCACACGAACTACTGGAAGTTAGTGAAAAACTAAGAGTTCCGCACTCAGAAATTTCTATAGTAAATTGATAGAAGTTGCATAGTTCAATGATTGTTGATAATAAAATTTGGAGATTGTTTTTTCTTATGTCTACATTTCTTCCATTTTCTAATTTATTTTTATTGAACTTTAGTTGTATCAGTCATGCACCTCAAGTAGTCTGAAAAGCTCTGTTCTAGTGGATAATTTGAATTTGGTTCATTGCAAGTTGAAACTTAGCATGCCGATTTTTTTTTAAAGAATCATCTAAGTTTATTTATTTATTTTTAATTTGACAGAAAGGGACAGAGTAAGGAGAGAGAGAGAGAGAGAGAGAGAGAGAACGAGCTGCCAGGTCTGGGACTTTAACCATGGTAGCCATGTGGGAGTCCAGGGCCCTTAACCACCATACCACTTGCTGGCTCCCTACACTGATTTTTTTTTTTTTTTAACCAACTGCAAGTCCTCCTGTTTTCTGACTATAATATACATGGTATTTCAGTGTGATGTTGGCAGTTGGGTCTTTGAGGATTTTGTAGTACCAGACTGTCTGTGACTGCCTCAACAAAGGACTTCTGGGGGGCAAGATAAATGCAGAAACATTTTGCTTGCATCTTACTTAAGATAGAAAACTTGTAAACAAATCAGAGAATGTTTACTAATGCAGAACGTCATGGCAACAGGGGAATAGCAGTTGTCCAACAAATAGCACTGAGGCAAATGCCAGGCCCTCTATAGTACTCAGAGGATCAGGGACTCGTTGATTCAAGCTGGCGGATGCTACTCCAATACACAGCAGTTGCCAGCTTTCCCTTCCCTAGTGACTTACAAGGTCCATTCTTAAACTCTGGTAAATAACTTAGGGGAAGTGAAGGCCAAAGAAACTTCTGGCATTGTAAGCAAACCAGGTGGGAAGGATGAGAAAGATATCTGCAAACAAAATCTATTTCCAGCTCCCATTTCTTCTAATTGTTGGTTGCTTTTCCTTTTTTTTTTTTGGTGTATGTGTGTATATTATAAGTTCCCAGGCACAGTAGCTTCTAGACTTGTAGATTGTAGTTGTCAGGAGTCCAGGAGGAGTTATTTTTGGATTAAGTGTCAAAAAGTCAGGAAAATATGTGTTAGCTAACCACGCAGTCTTTAGATTGCAAGGAAATTGTCAATGAATGCCTAATTTTACTCCTTCCTTTTTGAAGGGAAAAAAAATAATTGGACAAAGTATCTTATTTTCCTATCAAGTCTAAGCATTTATTTCTAAAAATCGGGTTCTCAAAACTTTGGAATATATTCCTACAATTTAAGTGTGGTTATACAATTTTGTGTCTAACTGTTCCTAGTTTGCACAGTGTATAATTTCATATATTTGTACAAAACTTCCAAATACATAGTAAATAATGAAAAGACACATCAAAACATATCTGACATACAAGTGGAAAAATATTTACTTAAAATTGCTCTTTATTGTACACAAATGCTAATTTACAAATAATATCATTATTTCATGAAGAAATTAGTCATGCAAAGGGAGTTGTCAGTATTCTTCCATTAAACTAATTTTGGGGCTCAAAGGCAGAGGGGAAGGTGGTAAGGAGAAGGGGGAAGTTATGTGTACAGTCCTGAGTTGACGCTGCTCAGGGGGTTGACTCCACCCCTTCACTGTTTCTCTGTTTCGTTAGGAGTTGTCTCCCAAATCAGGAAGGAAGGTCAGACCACCCTGGCAGACATATCTTCTCTGGTGACTAATGTTCTTCTGGAACTAAGGATACCCGTTTGCTGTGAATCCTCAGCTGAAGCACTGAGAAGAATTTAAGGTGTGGTCTTGCTACTTATGAGTTGACTTACTTCGATTTTCCTGACATTATTCTTACATCATGGGGTCCTTTTAATCACTAAGAAATAAAAGTCAAATGTCAGGCTTAAAAAATTTGACCCTGTCATCTCTTTGTTAAAGTGAGACATCATGTGAGAGCCACATACACTTGGGATCACACGAACTACTGGAAGTTAGTGAAAAACTAAGAGTTCCGCACTCAGAAATTTCTATAGTAAATTGATAGCAGTTGCATAGTTCAATGATTGTTGATAATAAAATTTGGAGATTGTTTTTTCTTATGTCTACATTTCTTCCATTTTCTAATTTATTTTTATTGAACTTTAGTTGTATCAGTCATGCACCTCAAGTAGTCTGAAAAGCTCTGTTCTAGTGGATAATTTGAATTTGGTTCATTGCAAGTTGAAACTTAGCATGCCGATTTTTTTTTTAAAGAATCATCTAAGTTTATTTATTTATTTTTAATTTGACAGAAAGGGACAGAGTAAGGAGAGAGAGAGAGAGAGAGAGAGAGAGAACGAGCTGCCAGGTCTCCGACTTTAACCATGGTAGCCATGTGGGAGTCCAGGGCCCTTAACCACCATACCACTTGCTGGCTCCCTACACTGATTTTTTTTTTTTTTTAACCAACTGCAAGTCCTCCTGTTTTCTGACTATAATATACATGGTATTTCAGTGTGATGTTGGCAGTTGGGTCTTTGAGGATTTTGTAGTACCAGACTGTCTGTGACTGCCTCAACAAAGGACTTCTGGGGGGCAAGATAAATGCAGAAACATTTTGCTTGCATCTTACTTAAGATAGAAAACTTGTAAACAAATCAGAGAATGTTTACTAATGCAGAACGTCATGGCAACAGGGGAATAGCAGTTGTCCAACAAATAGCACTGAGGCAAATGCCAGGCCCTCTATAGTACTCAGAGGATCAGGGACTCGTTGATTCAAGCTGGCGGATGCTACTCCAATACACAGCAGTTGCCAGCTTTCCCTTCCCTAGTGACTTACAAGGTCCATTCTTAAACTCTGGTAAATAACTTAGGGGAAGTGAAGGCCAAAGAAACTTCTGGCATTGTAAGCAAACCAGGTGGGAAGGATGAGAAAGATATCTGCAAACAAAATCTATTTCCAGCTCCCATTTCTTCTAATTGTTGGTTGCTTTTCCTTTTTTTTTTTTGGTGTATGTGTGTATATTATAAGTTCCCAGGCACAGTAGCTTCTAGACTTGTAGATTGTAGTTGTCAGGAGTCCAGGAGGAGTTATTTTTGGATTAAGTGTCAAAAAGTCAGGAAAATATGTGTTAGCTAACCACGCAGTCTTTAGATTGCAAGGAAATTGTCAATGAATGCCTAATTTTACTCCTTCCTTTTTGAAGGGAAAAAAAATAATTGGACAAAGTATCTTATTTTCCTATCAAGTCTAAGCATTTATTTCTAAAAATCGGGTTCTCAAAACTTTGGAATATATTCCTACAATTTAAGTGTGGTTATACAATTTTGTGTCTAACTGTTCCTAGTTTGCACAGTGTATAATTTCATATATTTGTACAAAACTTCCAAATACATAGTAAATAATGAAAAGACACATCAAAACATATCTGACATACAAGTGGAAAAATATTTACTTAAAATTGCTCTTTATTGTACACAAATGCTAATTTACAAATAATATCATTATTTCATGAAGAAATTAGTCATGCAAAGGGAGTTGTCAGTATTCTTCCATTAAACTAATTTTGGGGCTCAAAGGCAGAGGGGAAGGTGGTAAGGAGAAGGGGGAAGTTATGTGTACAGTCCTGAGTTGACGCTGCTCAGGGGGTTGACTCCACCCCTTCACTGTTTCTCTGTTTCGTTAGGAGTTGTCTCCCAAATCAGGAAGGAAGGTCAGACCACCCTGGCAGACATATCTTCTCTGGTGACTAATGTTCTTCTGGAACTAAGGATACCCGTTTGCTGTGAATCCTCAGCTGAAGCACTGAGAGTGATTTCAGTTCCCTGGCAAAGCAGCAATATGTGGGCAGAAGAAGCATAGTGATTCCCTGCCCTCATGAGTTGACTTTCCCGGAGTGTAGGCAACTTGTAGCCTGGAAAAATCTTAGCTATGGCAGTGGGGCCGCTGCTGGGAAACTGAGCTTTGTCTTTTCTCTGGAGAAACTGAATAGCCTTGCATAGGCAGTTTCAAAATGTTGAGGTGAGGGCCTGCAAGCCTAGTCAAGATCTGAGTGGACAGTGAGTGAGGGCCAGTGAAACATAGTTGACTGGTAGGGGAGAAATTTAGTGCTATAGCTGGAAGGAGTTGTGGATTCATTGGCTCATGCCAAACATTTGAGCCACGAATCGAGGGAGCAAAAGGACCAAGGTGGATGTCACTCACTGTGACACAGGGAAAAAAAAGAAAGGAATGCTGGAAAGTTCTTGTATTCTCTAGTTCTTTTTTTTTTGATCCTTAAGGAAGTTTTACAGTGCCCTCAGGTAGATCTTGGGTTGATCATTTCAACAATTTTGCAATAAGACTTACAAGAAACCTAAGAGGTGTGAGGTCTCATGTAAAATGTACAGTGTCTGGGGTAAATAGTCCTTGGTTCTTGTTCTGTATTTGCAAAGTACTTTGGATACATTACTCAGGGTCCTCACATGTGAAATGCAAACATAATTTTGAATAATTTTTCAATTTTAAATTGTATAATTGTATGAAAAGCTCTGTAAACATTCCATGTTCTTTTGAATTATCACACTTCATTACTAATACTATTGGGTGGTTGGGAAAGTCATGACCTATTTTTTCTATGCAAAAAAGCATCATGACTTTTCTGAAAACCCATATTATTATTTAAACTGAAAAAATTAATTTCAAAATTATCTTGTTAATGTTTTTCTGAAGACAAAAATACAGAATACACATTCTCATGAACTTTTTGAATACTATGCACACATGCATGTGTGCATACTTTTTCTTTTTTTCTTTTTTTTTACATTTATTTAGGACATATTTAAAGAACACTTTTGGGGGTCTATCATTGTCTGCCTCCTAATTAGCTAGGAACTTAGGCTTACTACTACTATACCCAACCTATTCAGGTCAGTTCAGGATCCAAACCCAGGTCTCCCATGCAACCTCTAATCAACTCAAACAGATTGCCTCTAGTATGACACCACAGTAAACAACGACTTTCAAATAATATTTGCAAGAAACCCAAGTGTGTGTGATCTCATATAAAACAGACCCTCTCCCCCCCCCCCACATACACACAGGACTAGAAATAACGTAATTTTAAACATTTGCTTAAATTTACCCACATAAACGTGGTGTTTTGTTTTATGATGCTTTTACTCTGATTGCAGTTTTGAAAGTGAGTACAGATAGGAAACCTAGGGGTGGCACTGGGAGACTGCTGGTAAAGTGAAATCCCTTTACTAATAGGATGGTCTGCATATTTAGGGAAGGAAAAAAGAGCAGGATGAGATTTGAATAGACAAGGAGCTCCCTTAGTTCAAAAATGTTCCCTCTTGGGAACCAGCATTTAGCGTAATGGCTATGTGGCTGGACTCCCACGTAGTCGACCGCGGTTTGCTTCCCGCACCCAGTGGCTTAAAACTCATGCTGGGCGCGTGTGCGTGCGTGCCCAGGATCCCGAGAGGAGAATGGAGGAGAAGGGATTGCGGCGTGACCATCTCCCCTAAGGGGTGATTTATCGCTTTCTGTCTCTTTGTCTGTCTCTGTCTGTCTGGCGAGCGCACATGCCCTATAGCGAAAAATCTCTCAAAAAAAAAAAAAAAAAAAGTTCCCTCTTCAATGAATTGATTCTTTTACAATGGAGATGTCCCCTCAGAAATACATCTTAATGCTGGTTGCTTGACCCATATCTGTTATTAGAGGTGATCTGTTAGAGAATTGGTTGGGCAAGGAGGGAGATGGGGAAAGAAGATAGTAACAGGGAAAGAAATGGAAGAGTAGCCAGCTCAGGTCAGGGTTTTAGGCATCTTCTGCTCTCGACTTCCTCAGCGTTTACTGGGCATTCAAAGATTCCAGGCTTGCAGCCAGAAGATGGTATAGCAGTTATGTTGCTCGACTCCCACCTGGCCAATTGTGGTTCAAGTCTTGGACTTGATGGCTTGACAATTATGTCAGGCACATGTTCTTCCATGCCCAAGATCGTGGGAGGAGAATGGAGAAGAAGGAATGGTCTCATTATCATTCTCCATAGGGTGTGTTGAGGGTGATTTTTCACTTTCCTTTTCACTGTTTCTGTCTCTCTCTGGCGAGTACATGTGCTCTAAGGCAAAAACCTCTAAAAAATAAAAAAAAAGGAAAAAAAATTCCAACGTGAAAGAACCAACCTAGGAAAACCTAGAAAGAAGTCTCTATTGTCACTCTGTACTAACATTAGAAAAAATTGCAACTGATAAAAATAACTTCATAGAGAAATTACTCCTGAGGAGGAAATTCATTGTCTAACCAAAGCAAACATTTTTATCTGAATCTGAATAAAAGCAATAATCTTCAATGAAAAGCTTCTTCCAGCACTAAACTCATTTCACTAGTTTTCTAAAGGGTCTAACCCCAGCAATATGTCTTTTATGCTCATTAAAAGAAAATCTTTGACATGTTTTTGTTTCCAGATGCTTTACATCTCTTTATTAATTTCAGTTAAGAAAAATCTCTCATAAACTGTCATTTTTCTTCAAAATCTTAGCAAATTAAAAAGAAAAATGCTTCATGGATATTCTGATAAGCACCAGTGAGTAAGTTGTAAGGGTAGTTTTTGGCTTTGGTATTTACTTGCAGTACTTTCACTACCAATCATTTCACCACTTAGAAGACCAAAGCAATTCACAATGCATTAAGAGAAAAAAGAGACCACATAAGAATAATTCTATTTATGACATATTCAATTGTTATAATAAGGCTAGCATCTGTTGATATAATATTTATAATAATTATCTGTTTATTATAACAGGCTGTATATGAACTAAAACAGCTATTGTTTATTCTTTCTATTGCAGGTGATGAAACAGCTTGGGGAGCTTAAGGACATTGAGTAAAGCATAGAATTGCATATAATAACTAGTAGGACTTCAGAAAAGAATCTAGAATTTTTGACTCCTGATCCAGTTATCATTTTTCATTATTTATAGATCTGTTTTTTTTTTAATTATTAAAATAAATTGAGAGCTCTGCTACAGCAGTGTAGGTGATAGGATGTTGCTGCACAAGCTGAGGTTAAATGGGAGGCCTAGATTGGATCCTGAACCAGTCTGGAAAGGGAGGGTGGAGTAAAGTGTGCCCTGGGACAGAGGATGGTAGCGGTCAGGGCGGCAGTCAGACTCCGTAAAAAAATGCCTCTTTTGCTCTTTCTTCTTCCTCCTCCTGTGCTTACATGCTCATACTTTCTCTTTCTTTCCCAAAAAAACCCCTCAAAAAAATTGAAAATAATGGTGATCATTTGGGATTGACTGGTATTCCTTGTGGTATTTATTGCTTTATAATCTCTTGTTAAAGTTGAAGGATGTGATGAATCACTGAGGGTAATCCTTGACATCGTACCCAAGAATCCTATCAACCCTCAAATTCCTTGACCATTTCAAGAATGTGAAAGGATAAAGACAATGACAGGAGAGTAAGTGACTTGTGAGGCTGCTCTGGAAAGGGCCACAACTATCTTGGGGTTCCAGCATCCTGGAGAGGATACTGCTGCCCCTTCCATCTTCAACTGGAGAAGTGGAGTTCTAGTGGTACAGTCAGAGCCTTCCTGGTGGCTTCATGACTCACACTCAAGACTGAGACAGGAGTGAGCACACTTTTGGTTACTGCAGTCCCTATAGTGGAAATGATTGAGTGTGCATTTTAGATAACATTAAGATTTTTTATGACAATTTATAAGTACTGGTTATAATTATAAATTACTCTCCTAATTAAAATTTTAAGCATTTGTTATTATCATAAATGTATGAGAGAAAATTTCTTTTTTACATGTTAGTTTTGGGGATTATCTTTTTAAAAAAAGTACTACTTTTAACAGGTTAAAATTTTCCATTGTAGGGATCAGCAGTTAGCGTAATAGCTATGTCGTTGGATTCCCATGTAGCCAACTACGGTTCAAGTCCCAGATCCGGTGGCTTAAACTCACGCCGGGCATGTTGCATGCGTGCCCAAGATCCCGAGAAAAGAATGGAGGAGCAAAGATTGTGGCATGGCCATCCCCCCCGAGGGGGGGTGATTTCTCACTTTCTGTCTCTCTATCTCTCTCTGTCATTCTGGAGAGCACACACGCCCTATAGCAAAAACCTCTCTTAAAAAAAAAAAAAAATCCATAGTAGCTTTTCCTTGCATTTCTTTGATAACGTGGTATTTAGTACTTTTCTCATTAATTTTGCTCACTAGAAGAATTTCCTGCTTTGTTCACATATTGACAATATTTTTCCTACATGTGGAATGATAAAAATATTGAGACTTTAACAGTTTACTTTCCTCAATATCCAAAATGAATCCCATTATAATTGTTTTTAAGTTTATTTTTTTTTCCATGAGAGGCATTGGGAGGAGAGAGGAAGAGGGGAGAGAGAGAGAGGGAGAGAGAGAGAGGGAGAGGGAGAGAGAAAAGGCAGGCACCTTAACAGGGTTCTCAGGCTGTGACCCACTCCTTGCCTCAGCTAAATCAGACTGTGCATTTCTGTCCAGCGTACACAGGGAGGTCCTGGGATACAGACCGAGGGACCTTTCCAAGAGAGCCTAGCTACATTATTATTTCATTGTGGCCTGTCTCTACAACTGTATTCTTTTTTTTTTTTTTTTTGAGAGGTTTTTGATATAGAGCGTATGCTCTCGCCAGACAGACATAGAGACAGAAAGCGAGAAATCACCCCCCAGGGGGATGGTCATGCTGCAATCCCTTCTCCTCCATCTTCTCTCGGGATCTTGGGGCATGCATGCACATGCGCCCGGCATGAGTTCTAAGCCACCGGGTCCGGGACGCGAACCACGGTCGACTACGTGGGAGTCCAGCGACATAGCCATTACTCTAACTGTTGGTTCCCTACAATTGTATTCTAATTGAACCAAACCTATGGATTAATTTGGGAAAATTTAAAATCTCGATACTATTGAGAGATATAAAAAATAATAGCCACACATTTTTTCCTGTATACAAACATAAAGTACATTTTTACAGTTTTATTCCTATAGGTCACTTACTTTTATCGTGGGGATAATTCCTACATTTTTTGTTGCTATTTCAAATGGAATCCTTGAATTTGGTATATAGTATTGAAATTGATGTTTTTCATATGTATCTTTTACTCTTCTGCTTTGCTGAACTCCTCTATGAATTCTATTTTTCAATTGATTACTTTTCTAGAGTTCCAGCATTACATTTTCTGCAACTAACAAAAATGTTTTTCTTTCTATTATGTGTTCACTTATTTTTGCTTCATAAGTTATAAAATTGATTAGAATTTCTTAAATATAACCACTTTTAAAATAGATAAAAACCTTATTTGCTTTGCTATGAATTTGAAAGAAAAGACGTTTAGTGCTCTCCCCACTGAGTATAATGCTGAATTTCATTTTGAAATAAACATTCCAAACCCATCTTTCTTGTCCTTTTTAAAGGATTTCAAAATACAAATGGGCATAATATTTTATCACATGCCTTTTGCCATCCCATTAAAGGAATAATCCAATTTTTCATATTTATCTTTTTCATGGGACATATGATGTTAATCAATTTTATAAACATAATAAACTTTTCATTCTTCAGATGAATATCCTTTGGCATAATAAAATGTTGACTTCCATTCCTGTTGTGCACAGCAATCATGGACAACATCACTAGAAAAGCAATATAGATTTAACTCAGGGGTTATGAGAGGAAATGTACTAGCAGAGAACAATGGAGCCCTGTCAGATTCCTCCAATTTATTCCCCCACCATTTAGGAAGAATTGATGGCTTTCATGGTAAAGTGGCACAACTGCCAGAGGGAAGCTGGACTGTGTTCTTGCCCTGTGTATTGGTGCAAAGGTCAAAGGGACCTATATGTGTGTGTAAACACAGAGACTCCCTGATCTGGAGAGACTTGCATTTAAAATTCATTTATTAACATAATAATTGTGCAGAAGAGTGGATTTTGAATGAGGGGTGCCTTTTTTAGAAAAAGATACTTCCTGTTTTTCCCTTGAGGTACCCACGTCTCCAAAGCCATCTCTGCTGAATTATTCAAAGGAAGAGGAAATGAACCTAAAGGGTCATGAAGATTTGTTTCTCCTCCTTTTACTATTACTTCATTTATAATTTGAGCATCCATATTTGTCTAGAAGATTAAATGTACTATTACAGTTAAAAAATTTTTTTTCCATGAGGACCAGCAGATGGTGTAATGGTTACATTGCTGGACTCCCACCTAATCAAGTGCAGTTCGAGTCTCAGACCCTGTGGCTTAAAACTCACTCTAGGTGTATGTGTACGTAGCCAAGGTCCTGGAAGGAAAATGGAGGAGAAGGAATTGCAGAGTTGCTATCTCCCCTGGCAGGGGGCAATTTCTCATTTTCTGTCTCTCTCTTTTTGACAAGCACGTGTGCCCTATAGTAAAAATCTCTCTCTCTAAAAGTAGTTTTTCTGTGTAGTCCTATATTTTATATTGTATTTTCTCTGAAATAATAATCATTTAGGACAACTACAAGGTTTGGAGGTATTTTCACTTGAACCATGTGATTAATTTTGAATTTAAATTTATTAAAATTTATTTTAATTCTTTTTCTGGTCTGACTTGTATTAATTTTATACCTCTTTCCATTAAACCTTTCTTTTTCTAATTTATTTATTTTTTTGCATGGAAAATATTTGTATGTTGTTATCTTTTGCAATAATTTGAAAAAGGAAGACTTTGATTTTAATTTTATTAGTGGAAAATTTGAAAATTTTCATAGATTTCTTAAATTTGTACATATGATGTTATTATGGCATAAACAGAAACTTTGAACTCCATTTATAAGCATAGTACTTTTGCTATTTTTTTCTCCCTACCTGATGTACTTTTCATTAATTTAATCTGAGGTTGCAAGCTCAGTTACTTTAAAAAAAAAGTGTTCTATTTTCCAAAGCATATATTGGAACTTGTATCTCAGGTTACCATAGTTACGCCAATTATTTAGACTTATCAGCATCAGTCTCTCAGTACTTTTTAGTGATTTCCAAAGACTTCTATGTATTTATTGTTAGTTTTTTTCTCATGGCTTTTCAGTGATAGACTTTTAAATTTGATGCATTTCACTTTCCAGTGGACTTATTAACATCTTTAATCTTTTTTTAATCTAGAATCATTTGAAGTAATTTTCTTGAAACTTTGAATCTGAGATAGCCATTTAAACATGAATGCTAACTTGACTTCTAAACATATTTTTGTGTCATCACATTCCCCAGTCTCTACTGCCAAATCTCAGACATTTTCATATTGCTTTCTGCAGACAAAAGAATAAAAAAACTTTTTGAACTTTCCCTGATTGTTGAATACTCCTTGGAGGATTACCTGTTTTATAGTTTAGAAGGTTTCAGAATCACTTCTCTTTTATTGGGAGGCAAATAATAAACTGAACTGGGAAGACATTGTTTATTAAAATTGAACACAGTGAAACATGTTAGTGTTAGTGATATCTATTAATATCAGGTCCTTTTCTACTCTGCAAAGGTATTTTTCTGTAATTGGCTTTTGACCCACTTTTTCCCTTCATTGGAGATGCCCATTATTTGTAAGTTGTATCTCTGTCATTTACCCTCCATATCTGATTTATAAAGATGAATTTATTGGGAACCAGCAGTTAGCATAATGGCTATGTCGCTGGGCTCCCACGTAGTCGACTGTGGTTCGCGTTCCGGACCTGGTGACTTAAAACTCACGTCAGGCGCGTGTGCGTGCATGCCCAAGATCCCGAGAGGAGAATGGAGAAGGGATTGCGGCGTGACCATCCCCCCTGGGGGGTGATTTCTTGCTTTCTGTCTCTATGTCTCTCTCTGTCTGTCTGGCGAGAGCACATGCCCTATAGCAAAAATCTCTCAAAAAATAAAAAAGATGAATTTATTTAATTTTATTTGTTGTTATTATTTATCTTTTAATTTGACTAGAGGGAGACAGAGATAGAAAGAGAGTATGAGAGACAGAGAGAGAGAGAGAGAGAGAGAAAGTGAGAAAGCAAGATGCCAGATCTGAGACTTGAACCATGTAGGAGTCCAACATCTTAACCACCACACTACCTGCTGGTCCCATATCTATTATCTTCTCACACTTTTGTATGTTTTCATTTGTATTATAGGATTACACCTTAAGCTTATCTTCTTATTCTTAAAAATTTATTTTTTCTGTGTCAAGTCTTCTATTTAGTTCTTTCATACAGATTTTATTTAAATTTCTAAATTAAAAAAGTAGGCTTCATCTCTTCTTATTTGTGTCTATTTGCTAGAAATATGTCTTTACATCTGACTTGAGTCAGAAATTATTTTTTAAAATAATTTCCTAGAGTAAATCTATTTCTGGGAAATAAATTATTTTTAACATTTTGAAATTGTGTCATGTATAATACATGCAGAAAGTTGTATAAGATATTATGGCATATCATATTGTTAAAGCTTACTGCCCCTATATAAACTCTAATCTAGTTTAAGAATTGGAACATGGCCAGTACCCCAGAAGACCTTTATAGAACCAACTACATGTTTTTCATGGCTCAGTGCACAAATGGTGGGATCGCTTATTCCAAAATTATTAAGAATTTCAAGACAGCAAGAGCAGAGCCTTAAACAATCCAAAGGTCCCCCGATCATGTGTCCCTGCACAACTGCACAATTTACTTACCTAACTTTCAAAGATTCTGGGAGGAGTAAATGAGGTAATGTGTGAATAACCTGTATGTACAATAGGAGTGATGCATGGATTTTGACCAAAATACAACTTCATGTTTTTGTTTCCCACGATCAACTAGGGCAGTCTCCTCCTGCCCTTTGTGGACAACTCCCGCAGGCTCAAAATAATTATGCATCATCTTAGCTAGGACACAATCCTTAAGTCATAAGATTGTGTCAATTAAATAATTGGAATGTGGGGGCCAGCAGATGGCATGGACTCACACATGGCCGACTGTAGTTTGAGTCCCAGATCTGGCAGCTTGCTTTCTCATTTTCCCTCTTTCTCTCTCTCTCTCTCTCTCACTCTGTCTCTCTCTGGTCAAATTTAAATAAGTAAAATAAATAAAGTTAAAATAATTCTTAAAATAGATGAGATAATTGGATTGTGTTGTACTATATTATAATTCAAACTCCTAGCCTTGTAGCTTTATCTTTCCTCTCTTACCTTGGACCTGCTTCTGGCTACCTACAAGAGAGAAGTTGAGGCCCTTGCATTCGTGTTGACTTGCTATTCCTTCACTAGGCCTGTATTATGTAGGGAAGAGAGGAATGGGATAAGATAGTACTTTTTGATTTTATGACTTAGGTCATTGACCTTAACAGATATTCCAATCTGCCTTTCTTTTCCTGTGGTGAATTTAATGGCTGCTTCAGTTCAGAGGTTCTCTGCTAGCTTCTCTTTTGCAGTTACCTATAGGAAGCATCTCAGCCCTGGGATCTGGTCCGTTTTAGGCCACCTGCTTCATACCAGTACTTTTTGCTGATTATTTTGTTGTCTATTTAGATTTTCAGGCAGCACTATAGGCAGAACCCAGAACGAACCTATGTAAGTCTTTTTCTCCCCCATGAGCCACATCTGGTCCCTAGGAGAGTGTTCTGTATTTCCTGCTCTAAAGAGCAGACCAATCACAATGCTTTTGGCTCTATCTCCCAGGAAAGTAAGTTAGCCCTTTCTAGCCCTCTGTATTGCCCTAGGCAGTCTGACATCAGCCCATAGTTGGCTATATGTGAGAATCAGACATTGGTCGTCTTCTTTTTTAAAATTTATGTATTTAATTCCATTTGCTGTCATTATTATTATAATTGTTATTTTAATTTGACCAGACAGAGAGAGATAGAGATAGAGAGAAAAGGAAAGCAAGAAAGCAAGCTGCCAGTTCGGGACTTGAACCATAGTCAACCATGTGGGAATCCAGTGCCTTTAACCACCAAGTTACCTGCCGGTAACTTCTAAACTCCGAACTACTAGCACTCTCAAACACTTTGATTAGCCATTTGAAGACCATCTCATCTCTCTCTTATCATTTCTTTTTCCTAACTAGGTTTGAGGTTAGAAGAGATTCCCAAAAGGATAAGGACTGCCTCTGAAGATATAAACTCCCACAAATACACACAAATATTTGTTTCTAAAACTCAAATGTGTAAAGTGCGAGGTGTTATTGCTATGAGTTTCATGTGAAAAAGTGCTTTTGGTAAAGTTATAAAAATGGTGAAATTGACTTCATATTGTTTAAATTGATTGAATCATTCATCTACTATCCAACCTCACATCGCTTTCTAAGTATTTAGATAATAGATTAGTACAGTGTGAAAGCCAACTGACAGTTATTTCGGGACATCTTATTCCTCCTAGTCTTCTTGAATTCATCTCTGACCACTTTGTGAAAGTTTAAGTTCTGTAGAAGTCATCTTTTATAGATCCTGTATCATTAGAGTAGTAAAATAGTAAGTAAAATACTCATTTTACTTTCAGTTTGCTCTCTGGTAATTATCCATTTGAGGAGGATCCAGTCTAATTTCTTGAAATATGTGTAAGATTTCAGAGCACTCAGGCCCAGCCTGGTAGTGCAGTGGGTAGCAAACTAAACTGTAGTGCTGGGACTACACCACTAAATGTGAGTCCAGATCTCTGGGTCACCTTGAAAACATGCCAGCGCTTCCTAGTGTGTCTGGAAACATGACAAGCTGAAAGGTCAGGGAGAGGGGACTGCAGAGTGACTAGACTCTTTCAAAGGTGCTTCTCTCTCTTTCATGTGTGTGCACATGTTCTTTATCATGAAAGAGATTATGTAAATTTTAAGAAAAGATTCAGAAAACCCAATAAATACACGACAGGCATTTGTCTGCCTCCATACATCTCATTTTTTTTTTTTAACTTACCCATTCATTAATGAGAGGTGAACCACATGGATTCATTGGGAGGATTGCCGTAAACCACTTCACATTGAATGTGGGTGAAAATGATGTACCTTTAGAATCTGAAGCAGAAAAAAAGTTAGTATGTATCACCTCTGAAACAGTTTTGGTGCACAGCAGATAGTTTTTAATGCCATTTCTTCTTTCTAGGGGACTTAAAAGGACTTTAGATGTCCTGGGAGTAGAAGGTGAGGGAGCTTCTACTTATGCTGCTTGATAAATTCCGATGTTCCTGCATAAAGAAGCTAAAAGAAACTTCAAGTAAGAGACTTTATATAGAACCTGAAGGCAAAATGTAAATTTTGTCTGAGGTAACTCAGCTTCCACCCTAAGAGGTAGAACTCTAAGAACCAGGGAACTTGAATAGCTAGTGAATGAAGAAAAATGAAATTAAGAGAGCAGGATCCAGAAAGGAATGGACTCTCAATCCTGATTCATGAATAAGGCATAAAGAGAATTGTATCAAACCCTGGAAGAACACAACGTTTTCTTGATTTTTTTCTTTATACATAGATTTTTTTTTTCCCAGATATTTTTAAGAATATTTAAACAAAAATTTTGGAAAGTGATTTTCCAAGCCATCTTCTCTAGCATTGTTCTCACACATTAGAAATTATTACTTAAAATATAGTGGACAGGGAACCAGCAGTTAGCATAATGGCTATGTCACTGGACTCCCACGTAGTCGACCGCAGTTCGCGTCCTAAACCCAGTGGTTTAAAACTCACACCGGGCGCGTGTGCGTACGTGCCCAAGATCCCGAGAGGAGAATGGAGGAGAAGGGATTGTAGCGTGGCCATCCCCCCTGGGGGGTGATTTCTCGCTTTCTGTCTCTATGTCTCTCTCTGTCTGTCTGGCGAGTGCACGTGCCCTATAGCGAAAAAAAATCCTCTCAAAAAAAATATATATATAGGGGACAATTACTTTTGCATTATTATCTTTACTATCAACATGCACTGATGGATTTAATACAGTGTTTACTGATTTAATACAAAGTTCCTGAGCTTCCATCATGTCAGGGACTTTCTAAAAATGAAGGATGCAACAGTGAACAAAAACAGAGACATTTTTGCCATAGGGTGCATATACTTTCTTGAGGGAAAATTGAGAAAAAAAGAGTAAAGAAATAAGCTTTCATGATTTCATTTAATCATAAGTGTTAAGGAAGAAGATTCAGTCTTGGAAGAGGGATGGAGTAGAGGCAATGAAGAGTGAGGTAAATTGGTCAAGGAAGTAATGTTTTCTGTGGTTAGATTCACAGATCTCTAGATCAAATGAGAAAGTTACTCCTGAACCCCTGAGGATATTTGAAGGAAGAGTATCAAGCAGAAGAGCAAAAGGAAGTTCAAAATATTAATAATAATAATCTTTGAAGTAATAATAGCAACAGCCATAGTAGCAGGCACAATCTATTCAATGCACACTATGTATTCTTCCATTGTCCTAACTGTTTTCTGCATGTTAGGTTTTTTATTTTATTTTTTTTTCCTGGTGACCATAAAAGCTTAATGTTCTTGGTTGTGTGTGTCTGTGTGTGTGTGTGTGTGTGTGTGTGTGTGTGTGTGTGT
>NW_006160175.1:1248211-1252846 GCF_000334495.1 Tupaia belangeri chinensis
AGAAGGGATTGTAGCGTGGCCATCCCCCCTGGGGGGTGATTTCTCGCTTTCTGTCTCTATGTCTCTCTCTGTCTGTCTGGCGAGTGCACGTGCCCTATAGCGAAAAAAAAATCCTCTCAAAAAAATATATATATAGGGGACAATTACTTTTGCATTATTATCTTTACTATCAACATGCACTGATGGATTTAATACAGTGTTTACTGATTTAATACAAAGTTCCTGAGCCTCCATCATGTCAGGCACTTTCTAAAAATGAAGGACGCAACAGTGAACAAAAACAGAGACAGCGATGTTCTAATAGCGCTTTCTTTCTTGAGGGAAAATTGAGAAAAAAGAGTAAAGAAATAAGCTTTCATTATTTCATTTAATCATAAGTGTTAAGGAAGAAGATTCAGTCTTGGAAGAGGGATGGAGTAGAGGCAATGAAGAGTGAGGTAAATTGGTCAAGGAAGTAATGTTTTCTGTGGTTAGATTCACAGATCTCTAGATCAAATGAGAAAGTTACTCCTGAACCCCTGAGGATATTTGAAGGAAGAGTATCAAGCAGAAGAGCAAAAGGAAGTTCAAAATATTAATAATAATAATCTTTGAAGTAATAATAGCACCAGCCATAGTAGCAGGCACAATCTATTCAATGCACACTATGTATTCTTCCATTGTCCTAACTGTTTTCTGCATGTTAGGTTTTTTATTTTATTTTTTTTTCCTGGTGACCATAAAAGCTTAATGTTCTTGGTTGTGTGTGTCTGTGTGTGTGTGTGTGTGTGTGTGTGTGTGTGTGTGTGTGTATAGAAGGGACTATTCAGAGCTTCACTTCTGTTTTTAATTATGTTTTTTAAAAATGCAAATTTACATATAATTGTAAAGAATGAGAGAGACAGATCTTGTGAGCACTTACTTGGTTTCTCCCAGTACCAACATCTTGCAAATATATACAGTAAGGTCATCAGGATATTGACAGTAATATAAGCCAACAATCTTATTCAAACCTTGCCAGTTTTACATGTACTCATTTGCATGTATATGTATTGAGTTCTATGTGTGTGTATTAAGTTCTATGCAATTTTATCTGGTATGTAGAAATGCGTAGCTACCACCACAGTCAAGGTACGGACAGTTCTGTAACTGTAAGGATTGGTCATGCTGCCATATTTTTTTAAAAGATTTTTGCCATAGGGTGCATATACTTGCCAGAGAGAGACAGTGAGAAGGAAAGTGAGAAATCACCTCCCAAAGAGGGATGGCGATGCCACAATGACTTCTTCTCCTGAGGTTTTGAGCATGCATACACACACGCCCGTCATGATTTTCAAGCTGCCAGATCTGGAACTCGAACCACGGTTGACCATGTAGAAGTCAGCACCTTAACTACTATGCCACCTGCTGGCCTCACTCATGCTGCCATTTATAGTCACATCTCCCTCCTGTGTGCTCTTGCTGGTGATCCCTGACTCCTAAGAACCACTGTGCTCCATAATGTTTTAATTTCAACAATGTTATGCAAATGAAACCTTACTTTATGTCAATGTAATTTTTTAAGAGTGGCTTTTTTTCTCTCAGTATAATTCTCTTGAAATTCTTCTGTATTACTGTGTCCATCCATAGTTTGATCTGTTTTTATTGTTGTCGCTTTTAATGTTTTAGCAGTATTCCTTGGTAATTATGTACCACAACTTATTGAGCTACTTAACTGTTGAGAAATATTGGTACTGTTTTCAGCTTTTGGCTTTTACAAATAAAGAGAATGAGAACATTTATGTACATGTTTTTATGTGAACAAATGTTGTCATTTCTCTTGATAAACGCTGAAGGGTAGAATTTCTGGGTCATATCCTAAGTCATGTTTAGTTTCATAAGAAACTGCTAAACTGTTTTCTAGAGTAGTTGTACCATTTTTACATTCCCAACAGCCAAGTTTGAGGGATTCAACTTTTCGGCATACTTGCCAGCATTTGCTATTGCCATTTTAAAAATTTTAACTATTCTAATAAGTTTTACTTTGTTTTTTACTTGAATAAGCATATATTCCAAAGGCTTATTTTATTGTTAGGTGTGTAAGAGCAGCTTATATGACTTAGTCTATTAATATGTCTGAAAAATTTTCGTGATTGTTGTTCAGGAGCTTTTTAATAATGTTTGGTCTCATTTACATATTTGTTTAATCACTTTCCCACACTTTAGATTGTGTTTATATATTTCATATGATTGATTTCCTTTTAAAAGTACTTCAATTGTGTGACTTGAAACCTCGATACTTAAAAAGTTATATATCTAACAAATTAAAGTTTTATGTAAGGTGAAACTAATATTCTTCTAACTACTCCAATATACTGCAAAATGACTTTAGGCTTGTGATTTTTAAATTGAAAGCTTGTTAAGTTTAAATGGCTAAATTGAAGTTATAATTTTTAACATATATGAAAATATAATTCAATGGAAAAAGAATAGTCACTTTAACAAATGGTGTTGGAACAATTAGACATAAAGATCCCCTCAAAATGAACTTTGACCCAAACCTCCTATATTGTACAAAACTTTACTTACATTGATCTTATGACCTAAATGTAAAACATAAAACTGTGGGAGCCAGCAAATGTCATAGCAGAAAGGATTGTGGCATGGCCATCACCTTGGGGGATTATTTCTCATTTTCTGTCTCTCATGTGGTCTACAGCAAAAAAGCTCTCTTAAAAAAAAAAATAACTGGGACCAGCAGTTAGAGTAATGGCTATGTCGCTGGACTCCTGTGTAGTCGACCGTGGTTTGCGTCCCAGACCCAGTGACTTAAAACTCATGCCGGGCGCATATGCGTCAAAACAAAAAAAAGTAACTAAGAGAAAAAATACAAAAAAATTTAAAAAACCTTGAAACTATGAAAGTTTTAGGAGAAAATATAATAGAAAATTTTCATGTCTTAGTATTAGGTGACAGGTTCTTAGACATGACCCCACAGGCACAATCCATAAGGAAAAAGAAACCATATGTTGGATTTATCCAAAAGTTAAAAACTTGTAATAAGTAAAAGACCTTGTTAAGACTATGAAAAGGGAAGCCACCAACTGGAAGAAAATATTTGCAGATGACACGTTTGGCAAAAAAATCATATTTAGAGTGTACATATTAAAAAATGCTCTCCAGATGTAAATGTAAAAAGACAAGAAAATGGATAGAATTAGACACTTCACCACATAAGACATGAATGGTAAATAAATACATGAAAATATGTCTAACGTTTTTAGCCATAAGGAAAGGCAGGTTACAAGCATCATAAACTACCACTACCTGTTTATTAAAATGGCTAAAAAAAATACAGTCACGCCCAATGTGAGAACATATTGGTCAGTGATGGTTTACATGTAGGACAGTGATCACTAAAAGTTTACATAGGGACATACGGTCCCCTAACATCATACTATATAGCCTTGGTGTGTAGAAGGCTGCACCATCTCGGTTTGGGGAAGTACTCAGATGTTCATGCAGTGACATACCTGACTAATGATGCATTTTTCGATGGATCCCTGATATTAAGTGACAAATGATTACATCGACAATGTCAAATGCTGATGCGGACATGAAGAGACAGTCTCTTCTATGCTGCTGGTGTGAATGTAAAACGGCACAGCCACTCTGGAAAATGGGCTAGCACGAAACACACTACTCACTTAATCTGGGCCAGCAGGTGGAGTGGTGGTGAAGGTGCGAATCTCACATGGCTAATTGCAGTGTTCATCCTGGGCCAGACGCAGAAGCTTAAAAAACATGCCAAGTACATATGTGTGCAAGTCCAAAATCCTTTTTTTTTTTTTCCTCTAGAGGTTTTTGCCATAGGGTATGATTTTCAAACTACCACACCTGGGACTCGAACTGAGGTTGGCTATGTGGGAGCCCAGTATGTAACCATTGCCCCATCTGCTGGCCCTGTGTGTTCAAAATCTTGATAGGAGAATGGAGGAGAAGAGATTGCAGTGTCACCATCCCCCAGGGGTGATTTTTCACAACTCCCCCTGCCCCTATCTGTCTCTGGCCAGTGCAAAATCTATATATATTTAACCTATGACTTAGCAATAGACAATTTTATTATTTCTTCAAAATTTGTATAGTTTTAATTCTATGCTTAGATTGTTTTAAATCCTCCAGCCAGGAATTCAAGTAACATGCTGAATAGAAATAAGAGGGGACATCCTTACCTTTTTCTCATTCTTAGGAAAAAAGAATACAGTTTCTCACCATTAAGAATTATGTTAACTTGGACCAGCTGGTGTTGTGGTGGTGAATAAAGTTGAACTCTAAATAGCCACACTGTGTGATTTGAGTCTGGACCCAGCAACTTGAAAAAATGCTCTGGGCACATGTGTGTGTATGCTCAAAATCTTCAGAAAAGAAAGAGAAGGTATTGTGGCATGGCCATCCACCATGAGGGGATGCTTTTTCATTCTCCTCCACCCAGGTCTCTCCTGAGCTACTACATGTACCTTCTAGCAAATTAAAATAGTAATAATAATAATACATATAATGTTAACTCTAGGATTTTTGTAGATGGTCTTTATTAGATGGAAGATGTTTCCATTTGTAGCCTATGAGGATATCTATCTAACTTTATATGTGTTGTGTGTGTGTGTTGGTGTGGGGGTG
>NW_006160175.1:1252882-1274245 GCF_000334495.1 Tupaia belangeri chinensis
GTAATTGATAGGATCGTATGATTTCTTTCTTTATATTGTTGGTAAGTTTGATGACATTTTAAATAAACTATATGCTGTTTCTTTATGTTGTAGATATGGTGGATGACATTTATCCATAAACTAACCTTAGATACCTTATATATCCACTTGATCATGATGTATAATTTTTATCATTTAAAAAAAATCATTAGATTCAATTTGCTAATTTTTTGGAATATTTTTTCTGTCTAAATGAAAAATATGAGTCTGTAGATTTTTATTTTATAAAGGTTTCATCTGGTTTTGTACTAAGGTAATTCTAGCTTTAGAGAGTAAGTTATGGACTATTTACTCAGCTTCCATAGTCTAGAAGTGCTTATAAAGACTTTGGTACCTTAAGGTGTCTTTTAAAATGCTCATAGAAAGTGTGTATTATGAAAAATCTATGCATGGATTTCAATATGTTTTTATACTCAAACTCACTTTCATTCCATTTTCGAAGTTCTAACATATATCTTTCTTAAATGTTTTGTAGAATCCATGAGTGAAATGTCTGAGCTTAATGCTTTCTTTTCTCAGAATGTCTTTAATTACAGATTCAATTTCTTTTTTAGATGTAGGACTATTCAGATTGCTTATTTCTTCGTGTATGAGTTTTGGTAATTTGTCTTTTTCAAATAATTGGATTATTTAATCTAAGTAATGACATATGTAAAATTAATGGCCCTAGGTTTGTTCATAGTGTTCCCCTATTTTACTTAATGTCCTTATCGATTTCTGATAACTGGTAATTTGTATCTGCTCTCTACTTATTTGTGTAGCATAGCTAGTGTTTATCAATTTTATTAATCTATCTAAAGAACTAGCTTTGGGTTTCTTTGCTCTTCTCAATTGGTTCCCTTTTTCTAATTTCAATGATTTCTGCTTCAATTTTTATTATTTATTTTCTCTTACTTGATTTAGGCTAAGATGATTAAATCTCAGTTTTTTTTTTTTTTCTTTAAGAGATTTTTGCTATAAGGTGTGTGCACTCAACAGAGAGACAAGTGAGACGAAAAATGAGAAATCACCCCCTGGAGGATGGTCATGAAGTAATCTCTTCTCCTCTTGGAATTTTCGGCATGCACGTACATGTACCTGGCATGGGTTTTAAGCTGCCAAGCCTGTGACAACCCAAACTGCAGTTGATTACATGGGAGTCCAGCAATATAACCATTACATCATCTGCTGGTCCTGAATCTCAGAATTTTATTGGGCTTGTGTCTTGGATTGAGTGAAGTAGAATGGAGTGAGGAGGAATTTTCTTCCCCTTGTAGGAACAGAATTTCAGAATTGTGCTCTCGAAAAGTTCTTTCCTTTGGAGGGTGTTTTGTTGTCATTGTTTGTTTTAATTGAGAAAACTTTGGGCATATCTAACAGTTTGCTGTTTCTTTCCCCTGCCAAAGCTACTATGGGCTTTTCATTAGTTTTTCATCTTGAGAAACTGGTGGGGTTCCTGGAGGTGGAGTTCATGGAAGGTTGGATATTCTGCTACAACTATCACCCAAAGTCTCTCACTCTCACTCCAGTCTACAGTCAAACTCTAACAATTTGTAAGATGACTACTTAAGAGTTTTTATCAATTTATGGCTCTACTGACTTAGCTCAAAATACATGCTCACCAAAGAGAGAAAAGAGAGAAATTACTCCGTGGGGTGGTGGTCATGTTGCAGTCCTTCCTCCTTCATTCTTCTCTCCTTAAATCTCCTCTCAGAATTTAGGCACACACACATGTACCCAGTATGTTTTTCAAGCTGTTAAGTCCAGGACTTGAGCTGTAAAGTCAACCATAAGGGATCCATCCACCTTAACCATAATGCCTCCGGCTGGCCCAGTAATGTTTTCTAACAGAGTTTATACTAAACATTTTCATTTGTGAATCTTTTATTTTTAACTGACTGGGATGGTAAGAGAAGGACTTTAAAAAGTCAAACTTCTTTGTAATTACCTGAAAAAATACAATATGCAATAATAATGAATGTAGCTAGCACTTAGTTTTTAAATATAGTTCCCGACTCAAAGGAACCAGTCATCATTGGAGAAATAATTTATTCTATGTCTGGGCAGAGAAAGTACGTGTTGAATACATTGTATCAGGAAATACTTGAAAACTTATGGGAGCATACCCCATTAAAACTTATTTCATAAATTGACTTATTTCATAAACTGACCTAAAATTCTCACATGCCATCTTTCAAACACTTTGAACTTCAAAGCAGATTATGATGATCATAGATTAGAATATATTAAATTAAAAAGACTAAAGTAACCCATGGGTCCAGAGATACTTTCTCTTAAATAAAGATGTGGAGGAATGAAGGAAAACTCTTTTTTTACAGAAGAAAACTAGCTAATAAATAAAACAATAATGCAACTAGAAATGGTCATTTTGAACATAAAATATAGTTATTTCAGAGAAAACTTTGAAATATATACTAAACGTACTGAGTGAAATGTTGAGGAACAATATATTCACACCATGTGGACATTTGAGCAGCAGATTATTTATGAATTATAAAACAATTGTAATTTTATTACATAATGAAATCTGACAGACGCTACATTACATTACCAAAATGGCAGAAACAGACATAATTTCCCTTTTAATGTCATGCAGCAGGGAGGGCATATAATCACCTGGTTTAATATTGTGATGGTAAGTGTTTAAAGTGAAATTAATCATAAGGTAACACCAAAAAAAAACATGTTATGGAACATTTTACAAATTAACCTGCCTGAATTCTTTCAAAAGGTTAATGAATGTCATAAATACAAGAAAGAAATAAAGAAAAAGGAAAGAGAAAGAAGAAAGAAAGAAAAAGAAAGAAAGAAAAAGAGAAAGGAAAAAGGAAGAATCATTTTCTTAAAGGAGAGTAAAGAGATAATTCTTAGGTCACTTCAAAGATAAAATTGTTGGGTAATAGGGGACATTTGAATATTTGCTTGGTATCACAGTAGTCCTATTTAAAATATTGTTTTATATTAGGGTCAGCAGCTGGCATTAGCAGTCAGCAGCTAGTTAAGATGCTGAACTCCCATATGGCTGACTGTGGTTCAAGTCCTGGACTCAGTGGCTTGAAACTCATGCCAAGAAGATGTTCTCCAAGACACATTATAGTCAGAATGACCAAAAACACAGACACACAGACGAAGACAAGATACTCAGAGTAGCAAGAGAGAAACGTCAAGTTACCTACAAAGAATATTCCATTAGGCTAACAGCGGACCTCTCATCAGAAATAATGTGAGCAAGGAAAGAATGGGAAAATATACTTAAAGTGTTCAGTGAAAAACAATTTTAACTAAGAATACTATATCTAATAAGATTGTCCTTCATATGGGAAGAGAAGTCAAGAACATTCTCAGATAAACAAAACCCGAAAGAATTTACTAACACCAGAGTAGTTCTCCAAGAAGTTCTGAAAGGAGTGCTATCCCAGGAAAAGTCAGCTTTAGTCAAAAGTCATAAAATTCTATTTCACCAGTTTAAACTCATGTACTTTGTTCTCTGTTGTGGTCCGATCTTTCCATTTAAATTCTGGAAGATAATGTTCAACTCTGGACTTGTCCCTACGATTAAGCTGGCCATTTTCTTAGTTGTTTTAGAACTCTTATTTTTGTGTGTCTCACTTTGTGCAACTTATCTTCAAGAGGTTCAGCAAAAATAATAAATTGTGTGTGTGTGTGTGTGTGTGTATCGATGTACAACACATATGGCAAAATGTTAACATTGGAAAGAGAAGGATATATAGTTGTCATTGTACTGTTTTTACTATTTTTATGTAAGCTTAATATTTTTTAAAATAAAAAAAAGAGGACAACAAAAGAGGTCTTTGGAGAAAGGAATCTTTACAACCCATACACCCTTTGGACTTTTATAGGTCTTTAACTATATCTCATTTAAAATATCTCCTTTAGCTTATGAAGCTGTGGTTCTGTTTCAGAGTTGTGTATTATCAAATGAATGCTAAGCTTTCTAACTTCTATGAAGTATTAATGATCACTGCATAAGTGATATTAGACAGGTATTCTTAGAATTAAATTCAGAGACTAGAAGAATAAATATTACTAAGATCTGGATATAATTTTTTTAGAATAAATAATAATTGAGATAACTTTGAAGTTGTTTCTATAGTCACTTTGTTTCTGATATAAGTTACTGTTTAATCTAGTTATTTTATTTCATTATAATCACTTTTTTATAAGTCATAGTCTTGTCCAGTAATCTTTATATAGCACTTTTATATTATAATTTGCTTTGTGGCTGGTTTCTCCCAACCTTCTTTTAAGGTAAATTAGAATAATTTTTACTAGTAAGGAATGGAGAGGTTGAGTGACTTGTTCTGTCTCATGCTGAGAGCTAATTATATAGTTGGAATTTAAAGGCAGAGGCTTTGTAGGTTTAGCCAAAGAGTCATAGGAATATTAATGGAAATATGACATTTTAAATTCAAATCTTGATTTTTCATAAATAAAAAAATGTTATTCTCTTTTTATTCTTTTTTGTGACTGCCAATTTAAACATCAAATACAAATTTCGTATTTATGGTTTAGGACAGTCTATTATGCACTACGCATGGTGCTACCAAGTTGTAAGTCAAGGTCCTTTTCCTCTAGTTGGTAATGGCACAGTGAGTCAGCATTCTAAAGAAGCATGAAAAAAATTTTTACATGCTGAAAGAAGTCTGAATTGAGTCTTTGGGGGTGAGGGTCATCACATTTTTGTGGCTGAAGAGAGTCATACAGCTTCAGATTTTACAGACATTGTGATTGAGATAAATTTTAAGAGTTATTAGTGGTGGGACCAGCTGGTGGTGTAATGGTTACATTGTTAGAGTCTCATATATAGATAAAGGCAGTTCGAGTACCGTATCCTGTGGCTTGAAAATCATGCAGAGCATGTACGTGTGTGCCCAAGATCCCGGGAGGAGGCTGAAGGAAAAAGGATTGTGGAGTGGCCATCTCCCCAGGGAGTGATTTCTCACTTTCCCTCTAGCTGTCTCTCTCTCTCTCCAGTGAGTACACACACCCTAAAGCAAAAACCCCCAATGAATAAATAAACAAACAAATAAGAGTTATTAGTGGTTATCGAAGAAACAGAAGTGCCTTATTCAGTGGCTACAATGCCTCTCAATTGATTTGTGCTCTACTCTTCTAATCTTAGAATTTTGGTAACATACACGAGAAGGGTAAAATTCCAAAACATGAAACAACCACAATTACCATGCTCTTTCTCATGGAGCAGATGAGATCTTCATTTTTGTAGTTTGTTCCTCATTGTTTTAGCTTGAGGTTGCCACCTGAAAGGAATAGTTTCCTTCCTGACCGTGCTGTCCTATTTCTGTTGTGATCCATTTGGATTATTTTGATTCTTGGTATCAGGTTGATATATATATACTTTTAACCTCTGTTGCTCACAATAAATAAATCTACACATTGCATGCCCATCTCAGCAAATGCTGTTTCTTGTGTATATCATATTAATGTATTTTGGTTGCTCTTTAAGAAGTCAAATATGTAAAACATAGCCTTACAAAAAAGAAAGATATGGTAAAGGTAGTTATTACTGTTTCTTTCCATAGGAGTGCCTGTGGAAAATACATAGATTCTGTACATAGTAGACTCCCAAAAATGCTCCTTAAATAAAGAGGCTGTCCTAGATATGGTTGTCATTTGAGCATGAGTGAAAAGTTATACGTCAGCAAAAGAGTGTCTTTCTCCTTTAAAAAAATGTATTACATATCAGTATTTTCAAGTTCTAATTTAATTGTTATTTTTATACTACATGCTTTTAAAAATAATTGGAAATTCTAATCATTACTGAAGATTAGCACAGCTGTTTATGCGTAGAGAGTGTGTAATGTCTTCCTAATTCTCATGTTTTCTTTTGTGGGACACTCTCCTTGATACATTGTGTAGCTGAACTATCTTTTGCTACATTTGTTCAAGTATATTAGGGGACATGTAGAGTTAGGGACTTTAGTAAAGAAACTCTTTAATTTTTCTGAATGATACTATGTTTTAGAAGTTGAAATCCGTTGTGTCTGGCTCTTATATTTTTGCTTTTGATTTTTACAATTTTGCTTTCGGGTTATGAAGGAAATGTACATCAATATTTTCATTGTTTTTTTATGACTGATAAAAATTATTACAGAGGGGGGAACCAGCAGTTAGCGTAATGGCTATGTCGCTGGACTCCCATGTAGTCGACCGCGGTTCGTGTCCCGGACCCGGTGGCTTAAAACTCACGCCGGGTGCGTGTGCGTGCGTGCCCAAGATCCCGAGAGGAGAATGGAGGAGAAGGGATTGCGGCGTGGCCATCCCCCCTGGGGGGTAATTTCTCGCTTCCTGTCTCTATGTCTCTCTCTGTCTGTCTGGCGAGCGCACGCGCCCTACAGTGAAAATCTCTCCAAAAACAAAAAAAAATATTACAGAGGGTTGTGGGAAGTGGATTAAAGAAATGTTAACTATAAGAACATGACTAATTATATACAGAGATGTGCTAATTTATGGAAAGAAGTTAAACTACTACCTACTACTATGGAGAAATTTTACATCTGCCATTTATTTTTAATATTGTAATTCTTTTTTTGTCTTATTCAATGATGATTTATTATATCTGTATTTTTCTCAAGAATTCCTTCTGTGCAACAGCTGTTCATCCTGGTATCAAATTATGTTAAATTGGTTGCTGACTTAAAAGGTGTTACAACACTCTTTATTTTATACCTAATAAAAACTGACATATTACTACTGAGAATTAAGGCTCAGCATCAAAAAATCTAGATTTGTGCTTGAATAGACCTGCTAAATTAATGAATCACCCCCCCCCCATTTACCAGGGCTACAGGATTTTCTTGAATATAGTACTAACATGTCATTCTAGGTACATTTTATACTTGGAAGTCATAAGTCTTTTCTTTTTAAAGAGGGTTTTTGCCTTAGGGCACATGGACTTATCAGAGAGAAAGAGAGACAGAGACAGTGAAAGGGAAAGTGAGAAATCACCCCACAGGGGGATGGCCGCACTGTAGTCCCTCCTCTTCCATTTTCCTCCCAAGATCTTGGCTAGGCACACACATGCACCCAACATAATTTTCAAGCCACTGGGTCTGGGACTTGAACCATGGTCAGCTATGTGGGAGTCCAGTGATGTAACCACTATGCCATCTGCTGGCGCCAGGAAGTCAAGTTTAGACATAGCAATGAAAATAAGTATATAAAATGAATTTAAAAAAAAGAAAAGAAAAAAAAGAAAAGAAAACAAAAACACCAGCCTTGGTGGTAATGTAATATACTGAACTTCAGTGTTGGAAGCCACATTGCCAACCACTGGTTCAGATCCCTGGGTTACCCTCAAAACATGCTGGATGCACACTTATGAGAACATGATCCTGATGAGCTAGAATGGAAGGGGATCATGCCATGAAGAGAATCTGTTTAGGAAGTTTGCGTTGTTCTCTGTCTCCTAAGTCTCTCTCTCTGGTGCATGCTCAAATACTCTCTATTGTGTGTGAAATAATAGTAATGATAATAGCAGTAACGATTCATCAGTTCAGAAGATTTTATTGCCATAATTAAAAAAAAAAAAAGTGCTCTTTCCAGCAGACTGGCTGTGGGATAAACCTAGAGTGGGTGAGCTCTGACATCCACATTTATCTCCCAAGTATTTGGACTAGCCAGTCTCATGACAACAATGAATTTAATAGTGGGAGGTGTGGCTTGTTTTCAGGTTTTGAACAAGACTACAGGTACTTAACAAGCCATGATTAGCCTAGTTTGACAGGTTGACTAAATTATTTTCCAGAGGATTGGTGTGGTTGGATTCTTTCTGAAAATGATTTTCCTTAACATGGCTAAGTAATGTTAATAAAATGATTCTAAAAGTCAGCTCATCTCAGTGTGAGCTAGAAAAGATCAAGATGAAATGTGAGAGAAACACTCTCACTTAGTAACTACTCAGTTTCACTGAGGATTTTTGGATCGTTCTGGATTTTTGGATTTAATGGGTTGGAATAGCCATAGCACTGTTTAGCAGCCAAGAAGTCCTGTAACAGGCTATGGGAAGGACAAAACACTGATAGTATTTTCCTTAATGTTTTAGAAAAGAGTAAAGGAGACTTTTTCCTTAGGATTGTGGATAAAATAATACTGTTCCCTTAAATGTGTTATATATGCAGAAAGAACTGTAGTTGTACTTATAATCTTGGGCATTAAAATTAGGTTGAGAGAAAAAAACTTTTAATAATGAATCTTTTGGCTAATTTAACTTTGATATTAAGTGATATGCTTCTGTTTCACTAGTGTCAATGAATAATTTGCATAAAAACCCTGTACTCATTCAATGTGTCATCACACCTTGCCCAGAAGAATAAAATGTTTCATCTTTTCTAAGTGAACAATAATGCAGATTAGGGAATAGGCAATTGATTTTTTTGTGAATACAAAATCTACTCAATTCATTATGAACACAGAGGAAGGAAACACAGGGTCCATTGAGCCATCTACAGTAGGTAGTCTTTTGTTTTTAATAATTATTAAAGAATAATGAAAATGTACTGAGACTAATCTTTATATCTTCTGTGTGAGTTTTTACAGAATTAGTCATGCATGATTTCTTGTCTATCCTGTAAGGTGAAGGGAACTGGACTTTGGCCCTGAGCAGAAAGCCGTATGAAGCATGTATAAGCACACGCTTCTGAGTGGGGGGAGAAAATCTGTATTCACCTCTATTTTGCTGCAAATTCCACACATTCTTCCTCAACCAACACAGCACCTTTACATTCATTGGTAAGCATTGACTTAGTGAGAGCATGTCATTGTTTGTGGAAGCATTTTGGAATTAATTACTCTGACAGCACTGAGCATACTAAGGGGACATGAGGATTTCATGTATTGGAATGCCTTCTGTTTTTTCCAGATTGAAAAGGTTTATTCACTTTCTAAGGGAGAAAAGGGGCAGTTGAGGAAAATTTGGCCTGATTTGGGGTGAAGGGGCAAGACAGTAAAAGAAAAGGAATTTAAGGTAGGTAATTAAGGTGGTTCTGAGATAGGATGCCAGGTGGTCTTTTATGACATCTGGGTTGTTTCCTAGTTATCTCTGGGTGAGTTAACATCTGCAGTAAGATCAAGCAGCCCCCTTTTCTTACCTCCTTTTAGGTGGAACTCTTTCTCTGATCCCAAGTAATTCCCCACTGGGTCATGACCCCTCCTTGGACCAGACAGACTGAGTTTGAACCTTTAGATCTTCCTCCCGACTTGCCAAGGGCACTGAAAGTTGCTTATTTTTGATGCTTAAAACATTTCTTTGTGCTCCTCCCATAGTTTAGACATTATGGAAGCTAGATCCCACAGGGCTGACTGCAATTCAGGTCATATCCCTAGTGTGCAGTGTTTGCCCCAAATCCTAACATGGTGGAGAACAGTAGGAGAGACTCAGCATGACCACACGTTATTGGGAGTGCTTTCTCCTCCTCTACTCTCTGTGTGTCTCTCATGAGAGCATACATATCTAGCAATGAAAACGCTTTTCTTTAGTAGTGCATTTAAAAGTAGATTTCACATGTTCAAAACTTTGTTTTCAAAATGGAGTGAAGTCCTGCTAAACTTCTGTTTGCCTTAGAACGTGGTCTTAGTCCTTTTTGTAGATAGTAAAATAGTTCACAGGACTAGATAGCAAGTAGACAGTATAAATGTACTTTCAAGTAATACTGGGAAAAAGAAATATAGATTCCATTTTTGAATGAAAAACTTTGCTCTGGATACATGTTTCAATCATTTCTGACTATTTACCTCTCACCTTTTATACTACTCATCATCCCAGAGCATGTAACTATTTTTCTCTGTGGCTTTCCTTATGCTTTTTGCCTTCTCATGGAATATTAGTCTCCATTTTAGGACATCTCAAATGGGAGCTTTAGCTTACTAAACGTGTGTGTGTGTGTGTGTGTGTGTGTGTTCCACTTCATATTTTCTTCATAAGAATTTTAAATTCCACTGAAATCCAGATTTCTCCATCATGCATGAAACAACTCTGGGCATTTCTTTACATTCTCCCTAAATAAAACACACTCCATAAAGGCATTTGTACGAAGCATGGGATTTTCTGGAGCATGTATAGGAAAAACTGAGGAAGAATTCTAAATCCCACATAGCCAAATATTTCTCCTCTTAAGACCCATTGGGTATCTCTTTTCTCCTGCCAGAGTCTCTCCTTCAGTCTTTCCTCAACCGCCAAAGTGTCTATATTTTCTCAAAGATTTCTCTGCATCAGCTGGATCACAGGTCTACAAGTCTCAGATGTTAGCCTAGACTCTAAGCAGATGTATTAATATGCTTTCTGAACGAATGAAGGCCTCTCAGATTGCTAAGAAAAGTTTTCCCACATACTGTTATTATGGCATCGGTAATGACAGCATAAATCACCGGACTGTGTGCTCTTTCAGAGCAGAAAAATGTGGCATGTATGTCCACAACAAATTTCCTTGCTAATGTATTTCCTCTTCAGTAAATGCCACTCAGTCACTCAAGCTAGCTTTGATTCTTCCTTTCTTTTGCACCTCCTTGATTCACATTCCAAGTGTTTCACCAAGTCCGATTATTTTACCGTCAAAATTATCTTTCCATTCTCACTGCTACTTCTGTAATTACAGCTTCGTTTGATAACTGAGATAAGTTTCTAAGGTTTTTCCACCTCATATTGCTACCCCTTTCTACACTGTCATCCATTTTACAAACCCTGCAAACCACCAGAAAGAGAAGGAGATAGGAGGTCTTACTGTGTTTAGAAAAAGAGTACAATTCTTTGCATAGTTTTCCTGAGATGGCGACATTTTTGAATGAAAAACTTTGCTCTGGATACATTTTTCAATCATTTCTGACTATTTACCTCTCACCTTTTATACTACTCATCATCCCAGAGCATGTAACTATTTTTCTCTGTGGCTTTCCTTATGCTTTTTGCCTTCTCATGGAATATTAGTCTCCATTTTAGGACATCTCAAATGGGAGCTTTAGCTTACTAAACGTGTGTGTGTGTGTGTGTGTGTGTGTGTTCCACTTCATATTTTCTTCATAAGAATTTTAAATTCCACTGAAATCCAGATTTCTCCATCATGCATGAAACAACTCTGGGCATTTCTTTACATTCTCCCTAAATAAAACACACTCCATAAAGGCATTTGTACGAAGCATGGGATTTTCTGGAGCATGTATAGGAAAAACTGAGGAAGAATTCTAAATCCCACATAGCACAAATATTTCTCCTCTTAAGACCCATTGGGTATCTCTTTTCTCCTGCCAGAGTCTCTCCTTCAGTCTTTCCTCAACCGCCAAAGTGTCTATATTTTCTCAAAGATTTCTCTGCATCAGCTGGATCACAGGTCTACAAGTCTCAGATGTTAGCCTAGACTCTAAGCAGATGTATTAATATGCTTTCTGAACGAATGAAGGGCTCTCAGGTTGCTAAGAAAAGTTTTCCCACATACTGTTATTATGGTATCGGTAATGACAGCATAAGTCACCGGACTGTGTACTCTTTCAGAGCAGAAAAATGTGGCATGTATGTCCACAACAAATTTCCTTGCTAATGTATTTCCTCTTCAGTAAATGCCACTCAGTCACTCAAGCTAGCTTTGATTCTTCCTTTCTTTTGCACCTCCTTGATTCACATTCCAAGTGTTTCACCAAGTCCGATTATTTTACCGTCAAAATTATCTTTCCATTCTCACTGCTACTTCTGTAATTACAGCTTCGTTTGATAACTGAGATAAGTTTCTAAGGTTTTTCCACCTCATATTGCTACCCCTTTCTACACTGTCATCCATTTTACAAACCCTGCAAACCACCAGAAAGAGAAGGAGATAGGAGGTCTTACTGTGTTTAGAAAAAGAGTACAATTCTTTGCATAGTTTTCCTGAGATGGCGACTCTACCTCTGTCTAGTTTTTACCTTATCTTACAACACTGTCCTCTATACAATATGTGTTCTAGACACAAAGAAGTATTCATTTCCAAGTTCCTGGTACTTGACATACATGCCAATATCTTTTTGGTTTTGCTCATACTGTTTTTAATGCCTAGGATATCTTTTCCCCTAACGTCTTTACCTCTCTAACACTCCAGATCATCCTTCAAAGTCCAGCACAAATGCCAGCTTTGCTTTGATGTCTGCTTGCCCTGTCCTTTCCACATTAATTGGATCTCCTTTTCCACAGACTTGAACAGCACATTTCTTTATTGTAATAGTTATCACACTGCATTATGCCTTTAATTATTTGCCTAGGTTTCCTTTCCATCGGATAAGAGAGCAGGAACTGAGATTTGTTTAAGTTTTCTACTGCCATCTCAGCACCTACTACATATTAATTGATTATGTATTTATTCAATCATTCATAGTAGTTATAGGCAGTACAAGCATGGAAGCTACATTTTTAAATCATAACCGTGAAAATTGCTCAGAAAGGGTAGGGCTTTGTGAGTATACATAGCAGGGAGACTTGGTCTGAGTTGGGGGGGATTTAGTTGGGAAAGACAAAGTAAGTTTTATTAAACAGATATAAAAGTTGATTATCAGTTAAATAAAAGCAACGGGGGATAACAGGGTGAAGAACATTTCACTTAAGGGTAGGAAGAGCTAGTATACTGGAAGGGGGGAGAATGCCTTGTTTACAATGTGGAAGGTCTCCTTGCCTGGAGTACAGAGAGCAGAAGGAGTGAAAGAAGTAATGCAGTAAGAGGCAAGGGTTATGATGGTGAATGTTTTTTTGTAGAAAGTGTCCAACTAAGCAGTGCAAACCCCTTGCAGGGATTCTAGCACAGGATGACTTGATTATACCTACATTCAAAAATATTGTCTGCAAAATAGGGACTAGATCAGAGGGAGACAAAAATGAGTCTGAGGTGGCCCTGCCAGTAACAGGGGTGAAACACAATGCTCTGTAAGGCAGGCCCACACAGGAAGGTCGCCAGTTCAGGTCCATAGACCTCCCTAGGTACACCAGACTCAGTGTGCTCGTGATTGAAGCTGGGAGTGGATCGTGGCACCAGGATGTTGTCAGGGGTGCTGTATCTTTTGTCTCTATCTCTTCTTTCTGTCTCTATCACAATAAATAAACGACAAAATAAATTTCCTAAAATATATGAGGATAGAGAACTAAAATATGATAGAATAGAAGTGAATATATTTTAGAAGGCAAAAGCCAGTCAGGTTCCAGGAATAATGAGACACTATTACGAGTGATGCCTAAGGATGTGGCATATACAACGTAATGAACTGAGATACCCTTCACTGAGATGGAAAACATAAAACCAGAGTGAAGTTACAGGTAGCAGTGATGAGATGGGGAGTGGCCAATATAGAATGTGGTTTAGTTCTGAGGCATATTTCGAGCATTTTACTGGAGGTATTAAATAGCTTTTCAGAGAAATGGCTGAAACTTGAGATAAAAATTGGTAAAATTCTTGTAGAAAAATAAGTAAAATCATAGCAAGGATTAAATCACCTGGGGAAACAGTGAGGTAGAGTTATTACATTTAAAAAGTGAAGAGCCCACACCAAGCCAACAAATAGTAATTCTGATGGAAGAGTTTAATCATATAAAGGAGACAGGGAAGAATGGTCTAAATTAACTGAACTTACTTAATAGTTATGGGAGCTGAGGGCAGAGAGTGTTTAAAAATAGGGGAAGGTGAGCCAGCAGGTGGCATGGTGGTTAAGGTGCTGAATCCCCCATGGTTGACTACGCAATTCAAATCCCAACCAGGAGGCCTGAAAAATACCCTGAGCACATGTGCATGCATGCCCAAAATCTTGAGAAGAGAATGGAGGAGAAGAGATTGTGGCATGGTCATCCTTCCTGAGTAGAAGGTTTTTCACTTTCCCTTTCTCTCTGTCTCTCTCTGTTGCTGGAGAGAACACATGCCTGTGGGACAAAAATATAAACTAAAAATAAAACTAAGGTAGGGTATGGGGTAAAGCATCATGGGTAAATATTAATGCGAGATACAAGAAGGTAAGCACTAATAAAAATCTCCTCAGTTTAACTACATGCAGGTCATTGAATTGCTGAGGGCTTGGAAGAAAATGAAATTTAGACAGAATTTATAGAAAAGCATTTTTGAGATATTTTGTTGCAAAGGGAGGGGAAAGATCTAGTAGTTACTAGAAAGTATGTGAGTTCAGTAGATGATATTGTATGTATTCATTAATTTTTTTTTTTTATTTTGTGGAAAAGAAACTCAGACCACTTATTTGAGGATGGAAAGGAACAATTTAAGAGTGAGAGGTCAGAGGTTAACATATAGAAAAGAAATAATTGGTAGCCTAAAATCCTGAGGAATATGTTGGGAATGGGCTGATTAAAACAGAAGTGAGAAATAAGGTTTTAGTCTCAGCTTAGTTGTTTCAGAGCTAGAAGACTTGAGATTGTTGGTTCAATTGGGATTGATGTCAGTCCCAGCAATTACGAGCTCAGATTATCCTGCCTGGGGTTTTGACAATGCTAGGTGTGCTATGTTACCTATATGTCTCAGGCAGTTCAGGCTCCAGACATTTCAGATGCACAGCCTGTGAAGACAGGGCTCCCACCTGTTAAAGTTAACAAGGCTTCACTGCATATGCTTTCAAACGAACCGAGACCTACAGGCCATTTATGAATGTGCTTATCTCTTTATACCCTTGCCAGCATTGAGTGTTTCAGAATCCACATGTTCACTGGGTCTTCTACTTGTTTTTATGTTTTCTAGAATTGATATTTTCTCCTTGTGTGTTTGTATACACACACACACATATATATTTATTTTTTAAAGGCTATTGTCATGGGGCATTTGCTCATGCCAGAGAGAGACAGTGAGAGGGAAAGTGAAAAATCACCCTTGTCGGAGGGTGGCCACGCCACCTTCTCCTCCATCGCTTCTCCTCCAATCTTCTTCTGGGATTTTAGACATGTATGAATAGTGATTTTCAAGTTACCATATTCAGGCCTCAAACTATGATCAACCATGTGAGAGTCCAGTACCTTAATCACCATGCCACCTGCTGGCCCCTGCTTATATTTCTCTTAAGGTGTTCTCACATTTACTGTATTAATTTCCATAAGCCTTTCATTTATATTTAGTGCTATTTGTCATATTCATAGCAATCTTTGCTAAGTTTTTTTTTTTTTCCCCTTTTAGATTTAAAAAACAGTTGGGCCAGCAAGTGTTGTTGTGGTTAAAGTGCTGGATCCTACATGGCCTACCCAGTGGTTCAAGTCTTGGACCCAGTAGCCTGAAAATCATTCTGGGTATGTGTGTGTATCTGTTCAGTAGACACAGATTCACACAAAACCTTTCATGATTTTTCCCAAATTTACCTAAAAGTGACATGGCCATTCATTATTGTGTGGATTCCACCATATCACTTGCTTCTTTCTCTGTGCTCTCTTTGTTCTCTGGCTTTCCTTTTTTCTTGGTCTTCTTTCTTACTTTCCCATTTGGATTTTGGCTTTTGTTTTCCCTGAGAATGCCTTTATGATATCTAAGTTACTTATCAAGTGAATCCTTCTAACAAATACTGAGTTCTTCTTTAAAAAAAAAAAAAGAAGTCAAATTTCCTATATTATTTTTAAAGGTTAACTCTATAAAAATGGTTTATAGAATTCCTTATCATTCACATGTATCACCCATTGAGTAAAAATGTGAGAACACTGTAGTCGGAAATTTTAGGGTCCATATTTTAAACAAATTACATCAGTGCCACTGATTTCACCCCATCTAAGAGACGTCCACCTCATAGTTGATATGACGACTGAACAACAAAGAAAAAATAATAAGTGTTCCTTGAATAAATAAATGTCTTCAAGTTCTACTGTGATACTGAGTTATGCTATGGACAATGAACTTGGGATACTGGAGACTTGCATGAGGACAATTTAGAAGTAGTTGTTATCTTCTGCATCTGTGTTATTACACTACATAGAATGGAAACTATTGCTCAGCTTGGGAGCTTTGATTTAGCTGCAAATGCCACACAGCAAAGAGACATCAATTGCCTACTCTTCAATAAGTTATTGCTCGGGAACCAAGCCTTTCACAAACATTCATCTGAACTGTCTATGCATAAAGCATACACTTTAAAGGGGGAAAATTACATTGCTATTCTCAAATGAAGTGATTGCATTATGCTTGCCACACTAAATGCACACATTCTGAAGTGTTTGCATAAAGGCTTTGGCTTTAATATGTAACTGGTTGTGTCAAGTGAGTCTGATATCTAAAAGTCTGCAAAGGTATGTAGCACATGTCAATTTGCCGTTCTAATACATCCAAAGTATTTTCTTTGCTGGGGAAGGAGACCAAAAATGCTATGGTTAAGAGTTCAAGTTATTTTGCTGGATCATTCTGGAAAAAAATAATTTATGATTCTGAGAGACCACTCAGTATTTCTCTAAGTCCTCCTGGTTCTAAATAGAATTGCTGCTGCCTGGGCACAGTTGCCTTTGCATTGTTTATTTACAGCACACAGATTGACAAACATTATTATTTTTTTTTTTAAACATCAGCTGTGTTTGAGAAACATGTGGATAGAAATCTTATCTAACCTGTCATACTTGTGCCTCATTACCCTTAAACAAATGATGAAACTGAAAACAGAATACAGATAAGTGAAAGTCTTCTAAAGCAATTTGTTGACAGAGTTTGATCAAAAAGTCTTGCCATATTTCTCATGACTTAACTTTCCACTCCATGTATAACAAGAATATTTTGACACTGTAAGTTGCCTCAGATATTTTCATCTATACTTAACTGAAGACGTATTGAAGAGAAAGCATTTTCAGGAAATCATTTGTCCACAACCATGCTTATATAGCTTCCACTTCAGTTCTGATAAGAACTGTGTGACTGGGTTAGAATAAGTCTTTTCTACTGTAAGGAGGAAGTTAAGGAGACTCTGCTACTTTAAATCTATAGAGCCTCTGAGTCAAAAGTACTGGGTTTATCACTTACAAAAACAATTCATCTCTGGGTAACTGGCAGCAGTGGGAAAGCTTTGAGATTGTCTGGCTTTTATTTTCCAGTTACACTTGATGTAGATTCACCAGGTCAAAATGTGATGAAGTGGAAATTCTTTCTGACCATTCAGAGGGCTGAAATGGCATCATCTGCAACCCATGCACCTGCACCACAGAGCAGAGAACAGCCTTATTGCAGGCTGCTCCATTCCAGGGTGAAAAATTATTTTGGCTAAGGAAGAAAGGGTGCCTTGTTTGCCATGGAGTGTTGTGGTCCTATGTGTGTTTATTCCTCTTTAGTTTTTTTTTTTTTTTGAGGGTATGTCAATGCTTGAGGGTCTGTCAATGCTTGAGGGATGTAAGGATGGCTTAATCATGAGTAGTATTTGTCATAAGAAAGTACTCTTTCTAAATAAAGATCATTTCATCATTTGTATGGCACACCAAAAAGAGACCAATACAAACAGAAGAACTGTAATATTTTTGGTGAAGACATCAGCCTAATTTTGTTCTTAGCTCTCCCAAGTATTTTCTAATAACTAGCGCAATTCATTTCCCTCTTTTTTATTTTTTTTATCCATCCCTTTCCAATCCCATTTCTGATGACCAGATTATTGGATTTTTGTAGTAACCACCTGAGATCATTGGAAAGGCCTCCAGTTTTGAAAATGCTCAAAGTTGCTAAACTGCCTTGTAGTGGTGAAAGTTGGAAAGCAGATGAAACTCAAAGCCAGTATGAACACTTCTGTGAATTGAAGGACAATTCTCCTCTCCGTTCGCATATTAAGCTTTTGCTTAAACTGCTGTTGAAAATAACAAAATAACAAAACTAGACAATAGAAAGATTCAGTCGTATAAAGTTCACTCAGTCTCTACACTGGGGGGCGGTTGTTGCTGGGACCTATAAATGCATATACACAGGTACAGCAGATTGGATGGTGGGGATACTGCATGTTTATCACCTCAAGAGGAAAGTCAACTTCACATTTGAAGCTCACATTCAGACACATATCTCTGTCAATAAGAGTTTGTGTGAAAGACGGGGAAAGAATAAGAGCAAGAAAGAGACAAAATAGATACGTGCAGGAGGATTAGGGAATAGGATGGGCGACAAGGGTGGCATGTGATCATCAAGACAGAATAAAAAGAACTTTAAGTATTCCACAGGGTTCCCCATGTTGTTTCATTCAAAAAAGGACTTGTTTAGAAGAAAGTTTTTCTCCTATCTATGGAATGGGACACTTAACTAAAAGAAAGGCATGGGCATGTATTCCAAGATTGTTAAAATGGAATTATCCAGCAAAATATGGAAAAAAGTAATTTATTTGTGTGAAGAAAAGTAATTATAATTAAAAACTAATCTGATTTTCCAACATACCTACATTACATGATTGGTAATGAAAATCAAGAAAGTGGAAATGGTTATATGGAAATAAAGCTTCATTTCTAGATTATGCTTTTACTGACAGAACAGACAGAGTATTATTTAAACAAGTAGTGTTGAGTGAAAATTCATATGGGAAAGTGATATGTAATGGTAAAATCAGCACTGATTACTTTTACTTGGGGTCTTCCTCTGTCTGGTGGGCACATGACCTCTCTTGGAATTTTTGGATTGATGACATAAGTTACATTCCATTGTGTCTCTTAGAAGACAAGAAAATGACTGTATATTTCAGTTATTGTTTTAAAATATATATCATTAACCCTTAGCAAAAAAAAAATGAATGAATGATTTTACTGAGTATCAATTACTATTTAAGAAAGAAATACAACAGCATGTAATAGGAAGAAATAGAGAATGTCTTGGTGCATCATATAAATAATATTATATTTTGTTTTTTTAAAAGAATTTTTAAATTAAATTAAATTTATTGTTATTAACTTTTAATTTTCCTAGAGAAAGGGAGAGAGAGGGATAGTGAGAAACCAAGCCAGTAGATCCGGTACTTAAACTGCAGTTGACCATGTGAGAGTCCAGTGCTTTAACCACCATGCTACCTGTCAGCCCCAGTAATATTGTTTTTATTAAATTTTTGTTTTGGTTTTGTGTGGTGTATGTTTGTGTATATGTATGTGTTTGGAGCAGTGATGTGAAATACACTCCTCATAACAGTTTCAAAAATGTTTGAGAGTCACTGACTTCTGGTTCACAAAACATATTTCAATGTTGACTATGAGGGGAAAAAACACCCAACATCTTTTTATTTTTTGGAGAGGTTTTTCTTTGTGCTATAGGGCACGTGCGCTCGCCAGACAGACAGAGAGAGACAGAGAGACAGAAAGCGAGAAATCACCCCCCAGAGGGGATGGCCACGCTGCAATCCCTTCTCCTCCATTCTCCTCTCGGAATCTTGGGCACACGCGCACATGCGCCTGGCGTTAGTTTTAAGCCACTGGGTCCGGGACGCGAACTGTGGTCGACTATGTAGGAGTCCAGAGACATAGCCATTACGCTAACTGCTGGTCCCACACCCAACATCTTTTGATGGAGGATCAGAAGATTGGATTTTTTAAAAAAATAATTATTTATTTAATTTTATTTATTATTATTATTTTAATTTGCAATGGGGTATTTGTACTCATCAGAAAGAGACAGAGACACACACACACAAAGGGAAAGTTAGAAAGCAAGCCGCCAGGTCCAGGATTCTAACTGAGTTGATCATGTGGGAGTCCAGCTCCTTAAGCACCATCTGCTGCCCCCAGAAGATTGGACTTTTAGTTGTCATCACACTACTAAAGATATGAATGACTATGTTGATTCACTTTCCTCAGCTATAAAATCAGGGAATTTAATGAGATGACCTTCAAGACACCTTCCAGCTCTGAAGTTCAAACATAATCTTACCTTTCACTGAGTGGCTGTCATGGTGATGAAATAAAGTATTGTTCAGATAGAGATGCAAGGTCTGAAGCAGGTTTTTGTCTTGACCAAATTAAATTCTCTTACTATTCTTAGCCAGAAGAGTGAGCTGTAGCCTCTACTTTATTTGAATAGATGAATGAGAAGGCTAATAATATTCCCTTTAAAGGTTCTTTAAAAATCTCTCCATTGAGAACTTGAAGACTTAATATTGATTTTTGTATCTGGCTAATAAAACTCTTGGTAGCCAGAGCCCAATACACTTTTAGTCCTTTTTTTTTTTTTTTTTTTCCCACTTTAACCCTCTTGCCACTCACAGAAGTTGAATCAGCAGGCTATTATTTTGCCCAATACGTAATCTCAAGTCCTACAGAACCAGGACTCATAGCCACTAGACTTTCTGATGGTGGAATTTAGTTTTAATTTTTATTCATGGTGTTTAGTTTTTATTTCATTCATTGTCAACACTGCCTTTAAAACTAAAGTGAACACATAACTGTCTGATAATGAATTTGAAATCTCTTAAAAAGAATATATTTTAATGCATCCTAGTAGGTTGAAAAGTTATCACTATATATAGAAAACATATAAAGTTCTTATTTTTTACATAACATATATGATTTAACATGGTCATTATATTTTGTCTCTTGATCAAGTGATTAGGAGTTATTTTAATAGTTCACATCTGCTTTCTTAAAAAAATACTTGGTCTTCAAAAATGCGGAATGGATGAACAGCAGGAAGAAAAATATTATCATCAGCAGGACAAGAAATATTATTCAGTGCCCTTTTAAAGATAAAGTGAAGAGGCATTTCTTTTGTCACCATTTAAGAGTTTCTTAAATTGAATTTTTGTATGCTAATGGAAATAAATCCTAGTTACTATCCCTTAATTGAGCCTCTACCATGCAGAATCTACAGTTTGAGCACACAGTTGGATTTATATTCTTGAAAGAGTTTTATTTTGGGGGGGGACTTATTTCTAAAGATAAGGTATTTAGAATTTTATCTATGTTGGCACTTCGCCTGATTCTCTTTCTTCATCCTAAAGCAACACAAGTGTCAAAAGTTATCTACTAAAAACATGTACCCACTATTCCATGCACTTACCATGTCCAAGGAAATTCTGCATTTAATATTGAAGTCTTTAGAAGAAGAAATCATAGCAACTGGATCTGTCACACAACAGTATTCAATTATTTTTGCTTTGTTGCTCAAGTTGGACAATTCTTTCTCTTTATAAAAGTTATCTATTTCTTCATGCTTAGCAATTTCCTATGCAAGTATTTGCTACATAGTATGGACAAGCAGATCATATGATTAGTAAAAGCCTTCAGGCAGAATTGAAAAAGCATAGATCCAAATTTCTTTCTAAATCAATATTTCAATTGATTAATTTAGTAAATAATTTATTTGAAAGCATATTGGATTCTAGTCTTTGAGCTTGATTCCAGAAATAAAATAATAATTTAAAAAGTTTATAAGATCT
>NW_006160175.1:1274266-1276459 GCF_000334495.1 Tupaia belangeri chinensis
TAGTAGTAGTGAATGAATAAAATAGCATATTTTCATTCTGCAAGTCTAGTTTCTATCTCATGAATAGTACATATTTATTTCTATACTACTTCTCATTGTATATATCTATCAGTTAATATATGGAACTATTATTCCTAGTCACATGTAAAGAACTTGAAATTCAATGCTTTGCCTAATGGAAATTTCAAGAAATGGTATACTTGGTAAATTTCCCACAAGTTCTACAGCTACAAATAAAGAAAACTCCAATTACTTTCAAAACTACCTCTCCTTGTATTAGATTAGAAAACCACTAATAGCTTTTGAGCATGATTGTCTAATATTTTATTCAGGTCTTGCTTAGAAACACATTGAAATCATTACCTGACTTTTAAGAAAGAGAAGTTCTTTTTCCAATTAAAAATAAACCCACTGGCACACCCTAGTTCTTATTTCTTTTGCCTAGAAATGCTCATTTGACTTTCAAATTAGGGCATAAAATGTATCAACCAGAGAAAAGTGATATTCCTAGAGGTGACATTTTTCAAAGTTGTTTTGGGCAGTGCGTAGCCACAAAATTAACCTTTTTGTTTTCACAGTATGGTCAACAAAACAACCAAAAAATGAACACCACATAGCACTTAACATTCTATCTTATGTTCTCTAGAGATCATTAATTTCCTTTAGAATCGTGGCAAGTAAAAGAATCTCATAAGACATAACATGTTAAAGCGAAAGCTCGCAGATATTACTTTTTCAGTTATAAACTAACTTAACATAATTTGTCATAAATAAGCATATCTTTCTATTTAATTGTGAGGTGAGATCTTGAAACCCAAGTTGGTCCTAGACAAGCTTCCAAGAGGAAGACATGAGGGGTAAATTTTAGCTTCCACAGGTTAGTCAAAGATAAACATATGGGTTAGTACATTTTGTGGCACTTACTGGACATTAGTGGAATTTCAAGCCTCAGTCTGTATGTTCAACTTGTTTGAGATTTCCTTCATTAATGACATATGACCTTGAGTATGGTATTTCTAATCCTCCCCCCCCCAAGATTTCCTTCATTAATGACATATGACCTTTAGTATGGTATTTCTAATCCTCCCCCCCTCCCCATTCAACTAGATGTTTTTGTGTAAAACGGTAAGTATCAAAGAAAATTGCAATACAAATGGTCTTGTATATTACTTTGCCAAAGAGTAATTCACAATATGTATTTGGGAGGTAATTTTATAGTCTGGAATGGCAATCTTATTTCAGATTGAAAGATGGGTACATGTGTCTTAAAAGATGGAGAGAGCACTAAATAAGTATAAGGCTGTTTCAGTGTGTAGGATTCAGCTTTGCTCCAGCAGACAGATGTTTTTGTAAGATCAATGACTTTACTACACAATTCTTGAGCTGGTTTTTTATTTTTATATAGTATGCTTCATGTCTATGGCCTAAAGATATACCGCAATTTTGTGATCTCAGACTTGATGGAATAACATTGAAATAGCTCTATTAAGTTTTGTTAAAATTTTTTGGAATGTTAGAATAATAAAATATTTCAGTATGATATTACAGGCATACAAGAAATTGCACATTAGTTCATCAAACAAATGAGCACATTTTAATGGTCTTTTGAGAAAACATCCAAATAAAATTCATAACCAAGAAAATTCTTTCAGAGAATTTTATTTTGAAACACTGAGTATTTTAAGAATCAGAATAAAATACATGACATTTAGAAAACAAATACATGCATGGATCCACTAAGCCCATAAATTGCTGGATAAAGCCAAATTCTAAATAGATACTTAGACAAGTATTTATATTTAATACTACATTACTTATATACATTTAAAAATATGTATCCATTTTTTCTTCAGATTTCTTCTTTTGTATTTTACAGCACTTTATATAGATATAGAAGTAAAGAGAGATATATATTGAAATAAAGTATTATCAAATATAAAATTCCTTCATAATAATTTTTTTTAATTTTTTTAAATTCATTTTCTACATTAATTCCCTATACATCATCACAACACACAAATGAATTTTCCATCCAAAATATACTGTGCATTGGCTCAATCAAGCACATCAACATACATGTTCTCAGCAAAATAATTTTCCAATTCTTATGTCCTGCATACCTTGCCTTTTGTTTTGCCATCCTTGATTCCCCATCCCCCACCCTCTGCTATGTCCTATCCTCCTCCCCCATTG
>NW_006160175.1:1277549-1297530 GCF_000334495.1 Tupaia belangeri chinensis
GTGGGGGGGATGGGGCGGGAGGGGCGCACTGGGCCCGCTGCTGCCACCCGTAATAGTTTTTTATAATATATTTTATTTTCTTTTAATTTCTTTTGTACATTCAATCACTATACATCACTTAGCCAATAAGGTTAATTTTCCTACATGAATACATTTCACATTTCATACCAGTCCAGTTAAAGATACTATAAAAGTTATCATCAACTGATAATAATCCATTTCTGTGTTCCATAAATGTCTGGCCTCTCTGTTTTTCTCCTTAATATCTTTCGTCACATTCTCCTCCTTCTGCCACCCTCTTCCCATACTGTATCCAGTATATATAACCGTTCTTCATGTTTCTATATCCTCTAATCTTTCAGTTTCAGCCATAGTGTGTGAACAGTTGGTATATATTAAGTAGAAACATACAATGTCTCTCTTTCATAGCCTGGCTTGCTTCATTCATCAGTAAAATTTCCATATTCTTCCACTTTCTACCAAAAGCCAATGTCTTGTTTTTTATAGCTAAGTAGTATTCCATAGAGTGTATGTGCCACACTTTTTCAATCCGTTCTTCTGTTTGTGGAAATCAGTGTTGGTTCCATGTCTTAGCAATTGTGAATAATGCCATAATAAAGCTAGAGGTGCAAGCATTTTTTTTTTTGACTAAGCGTTCTCCTGTACTTTGGTGCAAGCATTTTTTTTTGACTAAGCGTTCTCCTGTACTTTAGGTAGATACCCAGGAGTGGAATTGCTGGATCATATGGTAATTCTATTTGTAGAGTTTTGAAGAATCTTCATATTGTTCTTCATAGTGGCTGGACAAATTTACATTCCTAGCAGTGCAGCAGAGTTCCCCTATCACCATATCCCTACTAACACTTATTTATTTATTTATTTATTTTTTAATCTTAGTCATTCTGACTGGGATTAGGAGGTATCTCATTGTCATTTTGATCTGCATTTCCTTTATAATGAGGAATGTTGAAAATTTTTTTTCACATGCCTTTTGGCTGTTGTATGTCTTCCTTAGAGAGTATTTTTTTTTTTTTTGCTCATTTTTTAGCTCATTTTCCCATTCTTTAATTGGGTTGATCTTTTTTTTTTGGGGGGGGGAAGCTGTTTGAGTTCCCTGTGTATTTTGGTTATCAGTCCCTTATCTGAAGCATAATTTACAAAAATATTCTCCCATACCAAGAGTGGTCATTTCACACTAATTACTGTGTCTTTGCTATGCAGGAGCTTCTTAATTTGATATAACTCCACTTGTCTATTTTTGGGATTAACACTAATTACTGTGTCTTTGCTGTGCAGGAGCTTCTTAATTTGATATAACTCCATTTGTCTATTTTTGGGATTATTGACTGTGCCTTGGGGGTCTTATTCAAGAAGTCTTTGCTTACCCCAATGTTTCCCAGAGTTTCTTCAGTGTTTTCCCCAAGTATTTTTATAGTTTGTGATCTTAGTTTCAGATCTTTGATCCTCTTTGAGTTGATTTTTGTCAGTGTTAGAGGTAGGGGTTCAGATTCATGTTTCTGCAGGTGGATACCCAGTTTCTCCAGCACCATTTGTTAAAGAAGTTTTCATTTTCCCAATGGATCTCTGTCAAAAATTAGTTGTACATTTTGGGATTTATTTTTGTGGTCTCTATTCTGTTCCATTGGTTCACCTGTCTGTTTTTGTGCCAATACCATGCTGTTTTGATGATCATGGCTTTGTAATATCATAATAGCTTTTATTGTAGTTTATAAATTGTTTTTAAAATTTTGTCTTGTATTATTTAATATCCCATTAATAATTTGAGTGTGGCAAGGTTAGTTTACTAATAACACTAATTGTGTTAGTTATAATGTTAATTTTGGTTCATGTTCTTTATTTTAAAATCAATTAAAATGTGTTAATGATTTATAAAAAAACAAGAAAATGTAAAATTATTTAATATATCAGTTCAAGTGATTTTAAATAAAACAGTGCATTTTATAGATGTGCATTAATAAATGTGAATTAATTAAAATAAATGACATAAAAATGTCCTTTTTCTCTTATAATATGTGTTCCTATGATCTGGTAGGAAAACTAAATAATATGAATAAAAGGGAAGAGGAGAGTTAGGCAGTTTCATGAGCTAATGAGTTCTCTGTCTTGAGAAAGCTTAAATAGAAGCTCAATAATGTCCTAGGGACAATTTGGTAGAAAATAATACTAATGAGATAGTAGAAAGGATATGTGCCTAACACCTTCCATTTCGAAACTTCCATGCTCTTTTTAAATTCCACACTTTCCTGTGGGGTAATTGGTTCTTTTTTTGATGGTCTATCAAAAAAACTAATGACAGAAAAAATAGAAATAGGCATGGAAATAGGATGCTTTGATAAGTTGTAGATCAGTGTGGAGTTCTTTCAAGGTGCATTAGTTTGTTTGGTTGCCTTCATCTATAAGCAACAAAAACCAGAAGAAAATAAAAAGTACACTGAAGGTGAATGAAAATTGTATCTTATCATAAGAAGTCTCTAGGCAGTTTGGTCCTGGTTGCTTTAGCAGCTCAAGAACGCACCATGATCCCCAAACCCTCTGTCTTTCTCCTTTTCATCCACAGTTCTCATTGGTCTGCATTTCTAACAAAAGGTGGCTACAGCAGTTCCAAGCATTACTCTTCAGGCTGGGAGGATTAAAGATAGGAAGAAAGATCTAAGGTTGGGGTGTGGTGAATGGCAGGGACAAAACCTTTATTCTAGCAGATGTGATTTTATCAAGGGGAAAAATGTTTATCAGTTCCCTCCAGTAGGTTTCTTCTTTGATCGATATTAATATACAGAAAAAATAGAAAATAAAGTACAGTAAGAGTCTAGCATCTTTACCCTCAGAAACCTAGGGCTTTAATACTGAGGAAGAAAGAGCTGGAAGTAGTTATAGGGTAGAAAATTAATGTCTCTTCAATAAATTGCTAGAGTACTACAATTCTCCCCAAATGGATTCTCATCATAAGTCCTAATCAGGAACTCATAGCTCCCATTAATGGAGTTGAAAATACTCCTGCTTTTCTAGGTTTCTAAGATCCAGATACAAGACCAACAGCATAGAGGTTGGAGAGACTATTATCAGAGTAAACACACCAGAATCAACTTTGAAGGAAGTAATTGGTCATCCAATCTTTTGTTTACATAGTTCCTAGCTAACCATTGTCTCTATCAGATTCATGCTTCAATCTTTTCCAATGATTTTCCCATTCGTTTGCCTAGCCATTAGAAGATTGGGATTCTCTCTGATACATAGAGGATATTTCACAGTCAGTCTTTCTAGCTTAGCTTTAACTCCCTCTTTAAATCTCTGCCCCTCCTTTTTTGTTCTCCTGTTCTCTCTGTTGGTTAGTGCAAGATCAATGCTCAAAAAATGGGAGCCTTGGGGCCTGACCGTGGCACAACACTAAAACAAGATACTTTGCAAGACTGATCCATAGGGAAGTCTCCGGGTTTGCATCCAGAGATCCCCCTGAGTATGTTGGGCCGGTGTTTACCCATTAGGTGGGGTGCTGAAGCTCAGGGGAAGGGTTGTAATGTTGGGTGGGGTATGTGTGGGGGGTATGCTGTCCCTCTGTCTCTCTGTCTGCCTCTCTCTCTTTCTTATTCATGGAATAAATACATAAATTAAAAAAAAACATAAAAAGCAAAAACTCCCTTGTCCAGAGGGAATAAGAGATGTGGAAGAACAAGAAGCAGACCAACAGATAGCTTAATAGTTGCATTGCTGGACTCCTATATGGCTGACTGTGATTCGAGTGTTGGACCCAGTGGCTTGAAACTCATGCCAGGCACATGTGTGTGTGTGCCCAAAATCCCAAGAGGAGAATGGAGGAGACGAGATTGTGATTCTGAATCTCTGCCTCTCCAGCGAGTGCATGCATCCTTTAGCAAAATTAGTCCAAAAGAGAGAGAGAGAGAGAGAGAGAGAGAGAGAGAGAGAAGCAGGCAGAGATTATTGGTCTATATTGAGATTTTGAAGCCATATCTCTGGTTTTGTTTGTTTTTTTTCCCATGCTCATTTATTTTTTTTTCCTCCCCTGGGGCATAAGACAGCTGTATACCCTGTGGAAGAATCTGGAGAAAGAAGTAAGGTGGGGGCTTTTTGACAGGAGATAAAGAGGATTCATATGTTTGCAGTTTTGTATATCCCCAGAAATAAGGGAAATGGAAGACAAGGAAATGAAGAGGAGCACGAGTGGTGTGAAGCCAGTTTGGGTCTGGTGTACAGGCTTTTCTAACTCAGTATTTGGGGAGTGTTTTTAGACAACAGTCCATTTGACTTTATTTTTTTAATAGAATTACTTATTTGATTTTATTTTTTAATCATCATCATTATTATTTGATTCGTCCAAAGAGAAACAAAGAGAAAGGGTGAGAGGGAGAGTCAGAAAGCAAGCTGCTAGATTGTGGACTCAAACTGCAGTCAATCATGTAGGAGTCCAGTGCCTTATCTGCCATGCCTCCTGTCGTCCCCTATCTGACTTTTAATGACTCAAAGGAATGATCACTACCAATCCATAATAAGTTAATTAAAAAAAGTGATTTCTAAAAATTTTACCAGGGAAACCACTGCAGCACAGCCCCATGAGGTTCTCTCCATTCACTACCTGAGTTCATCCTTGCTTCTTCTGGGCACATTATAGACATTTCTCATAGAGGTTCACAGAATAGGTTCTCCTCACTCCTCCTAGCTCTCGCTCCCACCTTGATATTTAAAACAAATGGCAAGATTTTGGGGGCAGACCCTCAGCTCTGTGCACAGTGCCTAAAATAAAAAAAAAATGTTCAGGAATTGCAGTGTGTTATGTTTCTGAGATAAACCATATGTGCTGAAATTTGTATTATTAATTCATATTACTGCATATTACAGCTGCTGTGTACCAATCAGAATGAAAGTATTTAAATATTTTAACAATTACTACTGTCATAACAGTGCACACTGGCTTAAAAACAGCTCTGGATCCACCCTAGTTTCTGGTCTTAATGCAAAACCAGGTCAATGGCACTTCTTAGACAACATCACCTTTGCAGTGATAAATAATATCTTTCTGAATTTCTACATGTTTCTTCCTTTCAAGGTCTTTTTTTAAAAAAAAAAAAATGGGGACTTTCCATGGGAAGTAACAGAGGTTATTTTGAGGGTAATTTACTTCATTCACTAATAATTTTATGAAAGCTCTATACAATTTGGAACACTTGTTGACAAGAACCAGGTACTGTGCTAGATGCTTTATCAACATGATAGGATTTAATTCTCAATTTCATTTAATTCTATAATCTTTGACTAAAGACTGGTAACAAATAACAAATGTGACATTGTCTCCTGACATGCACTACAATTTTTACAATTTGTATAAACATAAGCCAATATTTGGTTTTGGAAAGATTTTGTACAAACATAAGCCAATGTTTGGTCTAGAAAGCCAATTTGTGCAAACATAAGCCACCCACACAGACAGTACTCCCATTCCAAAATATTTAGAACCCTAGGGAAGAGAAAAAGACATTGTGGAAAAAATACAACCTTGAGCAACTCAAAGCAACTCATCTTTTAGACCTAGTTGAGAACTCTGCCCCTGCCACTTTCAAGGTCTGTAAATTTAGTGAGAGAATTTAAATCCCCTCAGTCTTTGTTTGTTTGATTTTTTTTTTTATTTTCTCTTTTTCTTTCCTTTCTTTTTCTTTTTTCTTTTTTTTTTCTAGATAGCACGTGTACTCACCAGAGACAGAGAAAAGGAGAGGAGAAGCCACCTCACTCTGGGGAACAGCCACATTCCAATCCCTTTCCCCCCATTTCTCTCTCCTTTTGGGATTTGGAGCATGCATGTCTCTAAGTCCCAGACTCCAACAGTAAGGTCAGCCATGTGGGATCTAGCTGCCTTACCCATTGGGCAATGGAATTAGCCTCAGCCCCAATTTCTGAATTAATTTTTATTTGGGGTTTTTAATTTTTTTTTCCTTGCACAGGTAAGAAAACAGGCCAGGAAGGACCATGGGTGTATCATGGACCAAAGTGGACATCTCTCTGGTATAGTACCTAAAATTAAAACTTGGGAACAGCAGGTGGTATGGTTGTTAAGGGTGCAGGACTCTCAAGGGTGATTGTGGTTTGAATCCTGGACCTGAGGTTACTCTCTCTCACTCTGTCCCTCTCTAGTCAAATTTAAATAAATAAAAAGTTAAATGAAATAATTCTTTTAAAAAAAAAGAGAGAAAAAAAGAAAAAAGAAAGAAAGAAAACCTGCAAACTGAGCAAGGAAAGACAAGGGATTTAACCTAGGAATTCAAAGTGGGGTGACCAGTCTTACAGTCCTAAGAGTTAACTGTATGTGAAAGGTAAGGAGACTGTCCCCCTTTTCACATTTACACAAGTAAGTTTAGTTCAGTGCTTTACACTTAAAGGTCTACTTCACCCTGGGTTATTTTGGTTTAAGCTAGATGAAGGGATGCTGCATTCCTGATCTCTTTTTCTTGCACTCTCCCTCTGGTGCTCTTTTTGTTCCTGCTCATTTTTCAGTCTATTCTTTTCTGCCTTTGAAGGTTTCTCAGTGAAAGAGTTTTTGAATTTTTGCTATTTTCTTTTATCACATGATTCAGTTATATTGTATCTTCGGTCATGGAGGCCTTATGTGCTAAAACCATCGCCACTCCCTACATCTACCTCCACCCTCACCAGCTTCTACAAAGAAAGCTAGTAGGCAGAAGAGCAGAATTTGCCCTTTAACAGCAAAGATGATACATTTCTGGGGATCAGACGGTGGCTCAGTGGTAAGATGCAATGCTCTGGAAGACTGACCCATGTGAGAAGGTTCTAGATCAGTATTTGGAGACCTACCTAAGTGCAACAGCATGCTTGTGCTCGTAATCTGGGACTGACTGAAGCTGGGGTTGGATCATGGTATCAAGACCCTATTGGGGTGCTGCATCTTTGTCTCTGTATCTCTATATCTCTGAACTTCCTAGAGAGAGATACACAAAAAGAAAGTGAGAAATCCCTCCCAGGAGAATGGCCATGCCTTCCTTCTCTTCCATTCTCCTCTCAGGATTTTGGGCACACACACACAGACACATACACACACACACCAGGCATGATTTTCAAGTTGCTGAATCCAGGACTCAAATCATGTAATTGGCCATCTGGGATCCAGCTGCCTTAACCTATACACCACCTGCTAACTCTGAAAGAAACTTTTAGAAAATCATTTCTACACATATAATTGTATCCAGAGATCATTCTGTTTTTGAATAGCTTATATTTAAATGAGTAAAATTGTATTTGTCTTCTCATTTCTTTTCTTTTTTTCCAAACTGTATACCTTGTCAGAAAAAAACAACTAAGCAGTGGTAGTGGCTTCTTCACTTAGAATAGTGAAAAAGTGATAATGGTAATGGAGGTTGGCACCAATTCAAGTTGTGTTATGCTCTTTGTCTATCTACATCCTTGGTAAAGATAGTGATGGGTCTACTATCACAGGCCCATTTGTATGTACTTGTGTGTGTGTGTATGTGTGTGTGTGTGTGTGTGTGTGTGTGTAAGAGATAGAGATAGAGAGAGAGAGAGAGAGAGAGAGAGAGAAAGAGAGAGAAGTGGAGGTTAGGAGTTAGAAGTTAGGAATTACGAGTGACTGTACACAGAAGTAGGATGTGAAGCAGCATTAGCTCAGCAACGAGAAACTCTAAGAGCCAAAAGTCCAAAATCTATCTTGTATATAACGCTTTATCAAGAGAGAAAAAGAAGTGAAATCAAATGTCATATATAGCTCAGGTCAGATCTCATGTCCGAAAATCACGTCATATTTCTTTTTCTAAATTACACAATGTATTTAGCTCTTCTTGAGTATTTCTAGCTTTTTGAAAACATTTCTTAGCTGTAAGACATAATGTAGAAGGAATACATTATATAATGAGATTGATAAAACCAGGGAATTTATTCTTATTAAAGAATGGTTTGTAGAAATGGAGTCTTCATAAAACAAATACAGAAAAATACTTTTGAGGTGCTTATATGTGTCCTGGCCTCTTATTGACTAACATCCATGCTTTGTGTTACTGATTGATACAGGTAAAGTATCTCTTATCAAAAATTTTTGGAACACGAAGTGTTTTGAAATTTGGATTTTTGAGGGACCAGTAGTTGGCATAATGGCTATGTTGCTGGACTCCCATGTAGTTGATAGCAGTTCAAATCCCAGACCCACTGGCTTAAACTCATGCTGGGCGTGTGTGTGTGTGTGTGTGTGTGTGCCCAAGATCCTGAGAGGAGAATGAGGCGAAGGGATTGTCGCATGGTCATCCTCCCTGGGAGATGATTTCTCACTTTCTGTCTCTCAGTCTCTCTCTCTGTCTTTCTGGTGAGCATACGCGCCCTATAGCAAAAGCCTCTCCCAAAATATAAATAAATAAAAACAAATTTGGATTTTTGAATATGCTATAATATACATTCATGGGAACAGGACCCCCATTTGAACAGGAAATTGATTTATGTTTTATACATAAATTATACACACAGCCTAAACAAAATTTTATGTAATATTTTTTCTATTAGAGCATTTTAACTGCAGCCTATCATATAAGATCAGCTGTGAATTTTCCTCTTGTGGTATTTGAGCACTCAAAAAGTTTTGTATTTTGGGACATTCCAAATTTAGTTTTTTTTAATTTGGGATGTTTGGTCTGTATTAATTTTCATGACTAATAGATCTTGGGAGACTGCAGTGTAGCCCTTACAGAGTAAATGGCATTAGCATAGCCCGTTCACTATAAACACTCATCAAACTGGGCATAATAGAATGAACAACTATCTTACATATTTGACAAGAGGCAACATAAGGTTGTGATTACAGAGAGCAAGGAAACACATAAAGTCAGTCGGATGATCACCATGACACTGTACCTGGAGGTAGTTTTCAGATTGCAAAGCACAGAGATTGAGCTCAAAAAGATCACGATGACCTCGTTGAAATTAGGGGGCAGAGCTTAGTGTTCAGGGTTACTGGGTGGGTTGGAATTTGTCAGGCTAGAGATGACAGAAAAGGGAACTCTGTACGTACCCTGTAGCAAAAATCTCTCTTAAAGACACACACACACACACACACACACACACACACACACAAAAACAAAAAAAACCCAAAAAAACAACAAAAAGAGGGAATTCTGGAACTGAAAAATGCCATGCCTGAAGTAAAAAATTCCTAGCTTATATCTCATAAATACAAAAAATTTCTTTTTATCAGAAACCTTAAAAAAGCAGAAAATACTCTAACATATACATATATGTATAATTTGTCTGAAAATGAACTTAAGTCAGAATATTTAAGGGATTTTAATAAATAAATTTGTAACACCCCAAACAATACAATTAAAATCTTTTTCTTTATTCACTATAGAGCATGCATACTCACACATGAGAGTGAATGGGAGAAAGAGGAAGAGAGAGAAAAAAAAAGGAGCACTCACAACAAGGAATGGACATGTGAGCCCCTTCTTCCACACCATTCCATTAAACATTGGGCACTTGTACTAGGTGTGTTTCAAGCTGACTGGGCTGGGGATTCAGAGCACAGTCACCAGGTGGAAACTGGCTTCTCCTGAGCAACATATTACCACTGCACCATGGAACCAGTTCTATAATCTTTAACAAATGGACAAATGTTTTGAACAGACACTTAAAAAGTAAGATAAACAATGAAATGTAAATGTAAAGCATTCTCAATATCATTAGTCATAGACTTATGAAAACTGAAATCACAGTGAAGTATTAGTATATACTTACTAGGAAACAATTTAAAAGGCTGACAAGACCAAATATTGATGCATATTTATTGCAGTTAGAACCCACTTACATCGGAGGTGTATAAAATTGGTACACACCTTATTTAGGAAAGTATTTAGCAGTGTCTTTTAAAGTTAGAATTACCTGTCCTATGACTTAGTAATTTTGCTCATAGTTATTTATGCGATACAAATAAAAACATACATTGGAGCCAGCAAGTGGCGTAGTGGTTAAGGGTACTGACTCCCACATAGCGGACCATGGTTTGAGTCTCAGACCTGGCATTTGCTTTCTCACTTTCTCTCTCTCTCTCTTCTTCTCTCTCTCTCTGTCCCTCTCTGGTCAAATTAAAATAAATAAATAAATAAGTAAAGTTAAGTAAAAATTAAAATAAATTAAAAAAGATAAAAAAGTAAAAATATACATTGACAAAAATGCATGCCCAAGAATATTTATAGAAGTTTCATTTATTTTAATAACTCTTATTTGGAAACAACCCAAATGTTTTTCAATGAGTGAATGGCTAAACTAGAATATGTACAGTGAGGTACTACTCAACAGTAAAATGAAGGAAATATCAATACACATAAATACATGAATTGCTTTGAAAATAATTTTTCCAAATGAGAGAAGTCAATCACAAAAGTGTTTATTTACAATGTTCTTATTATAATTGTATGATTTACATGAAGAGATGGCAGAACAGTGGTTTTCTTTGCTGAGGAGACGTTAGAGATGAATGAATGATAGGGATATGCAGAAACTTTCTGGGATTATAGAAATATTCTTGATCTTAATAGACTTTTTGGTTATACAAGTGAGTGTATCCATTCGCCAAAAATGCATCCAACTGTTATATGTAAGGTCTGTGTTTCATATTTTATTATATGAAAATTATAACTGTTTAAAATATAAGTACACTTTTGAATCACTCAATTCTTTGTCTTCTCTTGTGATTTCAGGTGAATTTTTCAGTTTTCTGTTGAGATGTGTGGTTTGAACTCTGCAGGTTAAACAGGATATTTAAATTTTTTACAAGTTTCTTTTAACAGTATTGCACTATGCAAAATGATTTACTTAAAGTCTTAGGACTGTCTAATAGATATACAAATTCTACTGACTCACCAGATTACAAGATAGTGAGCAGTTGACTTACAATATAAATTTAGATGGCAATGTACTAGAGGAGCCCTGGCATAAGCTCCAAGAAAATAGTGTTACACTCTGGAAAATGGTCAGAATCTAGAGGTTGCATTAGAAAATGTGCACTCACATGTACAGTCACTCAACAAGGGCTCTGGAAAATTGCCAGGGGTCACAGTTCTACCATTTTCATCTCAGATCACTTTAGCAGTTTTTACTCATAGCTTCTGCTTCAACAAATGCTGCCACCCTTTTCTTTGGTGCAGCCTTGAAGGAGCAATCTGACCTGAAAATGTTGCCAGTGAAGAGAGAACAAAAAGAAACTGAGAAAGATTTTTTATTAAGAAAAAAAAAACATTAAAGCCTACAATAAAAGAAAAAAAATTAATTGAACCAGAAATTCAGGTTGTGGCAGGAATGGCTGCTACATACCCTCTACCGTGACATGGCAAACTACACAAATATATCTCGTTGCCATACCATTATTGAGATACTAGTATTGCCCACTCTTTAGTCTCCAAGTGCTTCCATTATAGCTCTCTATTTTTAGGAGTTAATAGCTAGGCTGTAATAATTTGCTTCAGGCTGGCATACGAGGTCTCAGTCAGGGAGCACATTTAGAATAATAGTACACTGCCTATTTCAGATGCTTTCAGTGTATGTGTGTGTGTGTGTGTTCACATAGTATAAAAATGTTTGCTATTGAAAAAAATTAAATTTGATAATAGATTGATTTCTAATGTGATGCAGTCACTTTTATTTGCCTATACCAAATACTAGTAAAAACTCAAGTCATTGATAAATGTCTTTTTGAAGAAGCAATGTGTTAATTCATATTCATTTTCATTAGCTTCAGTACCTAGTGGGTGTTTAACAAGTGTTCATTGACAAGAGCAAAAATAACAATTCTATTGATTACACATAGCATTGTCTTTAGCAGCCTTCTATAAATGTGATTTATTTTAAAAAGAATAAGTTAAAATAACTGTAATATTCTGAACAATGTTTATAGTATACCAAACATCTCTTGAATGTTAATCTGAGGAAATAGAATTCTATGAGTTTCATGGAGTTATAGTTTGTTTTAAGTCATTCACTATTTTGAGGAAGTGAGGTACTTGCCTACAGTTTTAAAAGTATTTTATTGAGTATTGATTAATTTTTGGAACACAATGAGACCCAACAATCTGCTCTGTATGCAAACACAGATGGTACATGGAATTAGTTAAGGTAACCCCATGGTTACGTGTTTGATGTCAAAGGACAAATCTTTAGACTCAGTTTATCCTGGTGGTTTAAATAAGGGAAGCAGGACATTATGGTGAAAGAAATTATGGTGAAAGAAAGTCCACCTGGGAGATGAATGAGGACCCAAGTTGTAGAACAGTACCTGGTTCATGCCAGGTATTAGTTATACATTGCCCTTAAACTGAACAAAAGCTATGTGGTATAGGTATAATTTCTACATTTAGCAGAAGAGAAAACTAAACTTCAGATAGATAAATGACTTGCCCAGGATTCTCTAGGAAAGGACTTTAAATTTGTCATCAAGGAAATCATAAATCATTAGTGAATTGAGATATAATTTTATAAAGTCCATTTCTACAGAAATAAAATTGAAGAATATATTTCTCTGAAAAAGAGGATCCTAACACTGATGACATAACAGGCCTATCTTTTGCCTAAGACCCACTTTTTTATTCATCCAAAATCCAGAGAAAGATACATCAGAGACGTTAGACCTGTTCACTTCTTTGTTTCAGGATATGAATGGCATACATACAGTTAAATCCAATTGATCCTTTGGGTTCTCATTTTGTTTCTTCAGCAATGTTGAATACAGGCTAGAATAATGCAATACTAAGCTGGATTTCCTTCTACCTCCCTGTTAATAATTGCTTTTCATTTTCCTGTCATTTATTTATCTCTTCCCTATTGAAATATTTCAAAACATTCTTCTATTTTGACTTTTTTTTTTCCCTTTTGATGTTACCTGCCTCATCTTCCAACACTCTCTCTTCCTCCCTCAGAGCTGTAGTCACTTTGGATTTCTCTCATTTCTTCTACACACCAGTCTCCCAAGGCCACCATATATTTTTCCCATCTATCTGAAGTTCTTTTTCTTTCTCTCTGCATTGTTCAGAAGTTACCACAATTTCTTTACATACAACTTCAAAAAATGTTGCTATGTTTGTGGGCATAGTATATCTTCCTTTAAGTTACTAACTTCCCTTACGTAATCACGTTTTTAAACATTTTTGGTTGTAGAGTGTGTGTGCTCACTGGAAACACAGAGAGAGACAAAGTGAGAAATCACTCCCTTGGGGGGATGGCCACACCACAATCCCTTCTCCTCCATTCTCCTCTTGGGATTTTAAGCATGCACACACACACACACATGCTTGGTGTGCTTCAAGCTGCTGCCAGGTCTATGTGGGAGTCCAGCTCCTTAACCTCTATGCCACCTGCTGACCTTAATCATTTTTTTAACAAAATTTACATATATATATGTATATACATATATATACACACACACATATATATACGTGTGTATATGTAAATGTGTGTGTGTGTGTGTGTGTGTGTATATATATATAAAACCATGACTATTTGTCATTATTAATAGAAGGTTATTGAAAATAAATACATTGTATAATAATAATTCATATCACTAGAACTTAATTGTCTTTTGGGTACAATGTTGTCTGTTAGGTTCTTTCCTTTTTCTTTTTGAAAGTAACTAAAATGTTGCTTCCTTTTATATTACTATTATTTATTTTACGTTGACCAGAGAGGGCAAGAGTGAGAGAGAAAAAGATGCCAGGCAGGACTCGCTTGGCAGAATTCTTTTTTTTTTTTTTTTTTTTTTTTGGAGTTGTGGAGTAGAAATAAACATAAAAATAAACACACAAAGACAAATAATATAAGTATAGAAAAGTGAGGATTGGGTTGGCCTGACTTCTCTGATGGAGATAGCTGTGACTCCAAAGCAGTCAGGTTTGTTTCTTAAAAGGGTAGAAAATTGGGGAAGAGGAAATAGAACATAAAATCAGTTGTTTTGGGATGCTAATTGGCTGAAGATGTAAGGACAACAGGCGCCATGTGCTTCAATTTTTTGGAGTGAATTTTGATAAACACATGCTTTTTTAATAAAACAGATAATGCTTTGTAGTTTTAGATATTTAATGTATTTTCATGTAAATTGTTTTTATTACCATGTAAATTACAGCTCATGCAACTGCAATTTTGTATGTGGTTGCATAAAGGTCATCATGTTTTTTTATACTGGCCACTCTCTACAACGAGAGAGAGAGAGATGGGAAATGAGAAAGCAAATTGCCAGGTCCAGGACTCAAACCACAGTCAGTGATGTGGGAGTCAAATGCCCTTAACTATCACACCATCTGTTGGCCCCTCAAATATTAGTTTCTAAAACAAACAAACAAACAAACAAACAAAAACTTGCTGAATCATTTCTGTATAATATATTTTAACAAATCACATAATTATTTTTCTCCTCTGTAGAACTTATCAAGTTATCAGTCAAATATTTAACTGATTAGTAATCTGTTTGATATATATCTTTCCCTTTTCAAATTGTAACCTCTGTGAGGACACACTAGATATTATCTTACTTAGGGCTGTATTCCTAGAGCCTCTGTACATGTCTTACATGGTGGAATCCCAGTATCTATATGCGCATTTACTGAAGGAGTAAAATAACACATTGATTTACACATTAAAACCTCATTTAGGCCTGCTTGAGTGGCACAGTGGTAAAATAATGCTCCACATTCTGAAGTCACATGGCAAGATCCCAGGTAATAGTCCTGAAGTCTCACTTAACACACCAGGCATGGACATAAATGTCTGCATTTTGTCCTGGATGTTTGAGACAGGTAGTGGATTGTGGAGTAAAGACCATATTGGGGGTGCTTGTCTCTCTCTCTTTATATTTTTCCCCCTGCCATAGAAGAAATACATCAATGGACTTAAAGAAAAACGTATTTGGTGACAGTTACCATGTACTAAGAACTGAGGCTGCAAATACTTGTAGGACATGATGTTCAGTTTGCCTACACCTAGACAGTAAGACTTAGATATAATTAACAATCACACCTAGATGGCAAGACTTAGATATAATTAACAATCATAATCTAATAAAAACATTCTAATTGAGGTAAGAGCAGTGAACTGTCAACTGTCATAGCATGAAGCAAGACTAAGTTTGCTTGGATAAAGAAGGGACCTCATATAGTCACTTTAGAGCTGTGTCTTAAAGCTCAATCATGTCCTGGGCATAGACACGGTAAGAGAGAATTCTAGGCAAGGCATGAAAGAACCTGGGGGCTGCAGAGGAGTCCCCTACTGTTGGGTCAGAACATGTGCGAGTGGAGCAGCAGGAAATAAGGCTGCAAAAATGAGCTAGAGTCTGATTATAGAAGGCTTTATATTCCAAGCTATCAAATTTAGACTTGAGTCTATGGGAAAGAACAAAGTGTGAAATATTTAAGCAGAGGAATGGCATGATCAGCCTTGAGGACTGCATTGAATAGGAAGAGTCTGGAAATGTGAGATAAAGAAGGAATGGGCTCCTGTGGTGGCTGTGAGTGGGGATCTAGGATCCTTTCTGTATTTTCATTTGTGTCATCTTCCCTCTTGTGCAAAATTGGATTCTCTCTTTAAGGACTACTGCCATTATCCACAGTATTTATCCAAAAGGAAACACAGGTTAGCCTACTAGTGAGCATTTGGAAAAAGGAAAACAGAGATGGCTTCTGATGTCTTTAGAAAGAGCAGAAGCACACACTTTATTGCCCATTTCCTCTCCAGCTCCTTTTGAACTGTGAGGACCCACAGTTTTCAACTAGAACTTCTGAGAAGTTTCATATCACTTTTATGTATTCCATCTATTCAAATATATTTTCTGTATTTTATGGCTGAAAGAAGAATAAATGATAGGTATTCTGATTTGCTATTTTATGAAAACAATGTTGAGATACCAAGTTGAAATTTATTGTACCACATTGGATACTCTGAAAAATGACTAGATGTGTTTCCAAAATGAAAGAACTTACATTATGGACTGAATTGTGTTTCTCCCAAATTAATAAATTAAAGTCCTAATCCCCAGAGGAGCTTTTTTTCTAGATAGGGCATTAAAACAAGTAACAAAAGTTAAAAGGATTCGTAAGGCTGAGGCCCTGATCCATGGTGTCTATTTTAAGAGAGATTTTTACTACAGGGTGTGTGCACTGGCCAGAGAGACAGAGAGACAGAAAGTGAGAAATCAATCCCCCCTAGAGCGATGGCCCTGCCTCAATCCCTTCTCCTTTTGGAATTTTGGGCATGTATGCCCAGTGTGAGTTTCAAGCCACCAGGTCCAGGATTCAAAATATAGTTGGCCATGTGGGAATCCAGTGACATAACCGTTATGTCATCTGCTGGTCCCAGTTCATTTCATTATAAGAAAAAGAGAAAACAACGGGGAGGTGTGTGCATAGAGAAAACATGATGAGAAGACACAGCAAGATGACACATCTGCAAACCAAGGAGAAAGGTTTCAGGAGAAGAGGAACCTGCCAACACCTTGAGCTTGTATTTCTAGCCTCCAGATCTGTGAGGAAATAAAGTTCTTTATTTGAGCCATCCAGGCTATAGATTTTATTATTACTATTATTATTATTATTATTATTATGGCAGCTTAAGCAAACTAATGCAAAAGATCTTTGAAAAGTTCACAGAAAATGTGTAAAATTAAGAAAATATATATGCATAGGTTAAAAAAGGTTTTGTACTCAAATTCCTACTGTAATTCTATTTTTCTATAAACTTTTTTTTTGATTGTTTTTTAAAAGGAAGGCTTATTTGGGACCAGCAGTTAGCGTAATGGCTATGTCACTGGACTCCCATGTAGTCGACCGTGGTTCAAGTCCTGGACCCGGTGGCTTAAACTCACGCCAGGCACATGTGCGTGCGTGCCCAAGATCCTGAGAGGAGAAGTGATTGCGGTGTGGCCATCCCCCCAGGGAGTGATTTCTCGCTTTCTTTCTCTCTTTGTCTTTCTGCCGAGTGCACGGGGCCCTATAGCAAAAACCTCTCTAAAAAAAGAAAAAAAAAAAAAGAAGGTTTATTTGACAAGTTTCACTTCGCATAATACACCTAAAAGGAAAATATGATACGATGAGAGATTTAAATCAAGGCCTCAGAGTTCCATACAAATACCAAGACCAAAATCCTAAAGTATTAGCATTGCGTCTCAAATTTTCCTCATAAACTTAACAAACTAACAAACAAACAAACAAAAAGCTTAAACTTGCATGACTTACATGTTATTAATTGAAACTAGAATTAACAAACATGTCAAATGTTTCACTTTAAATTATAGACATAGCTCCTATATTGAGTTTTACAAAAAAAAGGTATGGCTTTCAACATGCATCCAAACAGTGTTCAATGTAATGTGGTGTAAGAGCAACCTTTAACATAACTCAACTGCTTCAATCTAAATAAACTTACTGCTTAAGTACATCCTACAATATAACTAACTTGAGAAAAGCTGAAAATTGTTTAACAGTTATAGTTATTCATTTCATTGTTATATCCTAGGCCTAGTGTTGTGTTAAAAAATACTGAACCATGGGACCAGCACTTAGCATAATGGTTATGTCGCTGGACTCTCATGTAGTCGACTGCGGTTCGAGTCCTGGACCTGGTGACTTAAATTCATGCCTGGCGCATGTGCGTGTGTGCCCAAGATCCTGAGAGGAGAATGGAGGAGAAGGGATTGCAGCATGCCATCCTCCTTGGGGGGTGATTTCTCGCTTTCTATCTCTCTGTCTTTCTGGCAAACACATGCGCCCAATAAGAAAAACCTCTTCAAAAAAAGAGAAAAATACTGAACCTTCAGTCTTTAAAATAGTCATAATTTCTACTTATAAAGTAAGCATAAATCACATGCTTGTATTACAAAAACTGTTAAACTTAAGTTTTTTCTTAAAAAAAAGTTGACCAGGAGTCAGTGAGCCAGGATCAATTGGATTCCCATTCAGCACTCATACTGGATATGCTAGACATTCCTCCCATTCCATTCACGCCCACAGATGCATGAGTTCCACTACTGTAGTAGCTGCTGCTCACTGCTCCTTGGCTACCTATGCAATGTTTGATTGAAAATCACTGGAGTTTTCCTGTAAAACTTGGTTATATCCACTCATGCTGCTCTGGCCACCATAGCCACCTCCATAACCACTGCTCATCTGCTGGCTGGCTGGGCCACCGTAACTAGACTGGTTTGACAGGCCCATGTCTCCCATCATTTGGCTACTATAAGCACCACTGCTTGCTCCTATAGTGAAATTCAAGAAGAGTTCTACATAGTTGTGTTACATATTTGCTTTATCTTTTGACATAGCTGCCATAGCATCTTTGTGAGTTGCAAACTCAACATCTGCTTCACCAGTCACTCTGCCATCAGGACCGATCTAGATGTGTGCTCTCATAGGATTGAGCAGTGAGAAAAATATTTAAATGTTCTTGGTTGCTCTGTGAGGTAATCGACGCATGTGAACACAGTTGCCTGTTGTACTCTGGAAAGTAGATCTACCATCTCCGTATCTGTGATCAGACATACCTGAAAGACAGTAATTGAGGTCTCTTCCAAATCTATCTGACCCAAATCCATATCATTATAGCCATTATAATCCTCATAGCCTCCATAGCCCCCAGCATAAACACCACGCCTCATCTTCTCAAAGCCAGCTCCTCTGCCAATGCTGTTATATCCTCTGCCAGCCCCAGGTCTGTTATAAGAACCTGGCTGCTGCATGGCCATGAACTTTTGTGGTGGATTATAGTGAGTTCTAACTTCAGCTTGACCGCCTGTGCCCTATTCTTTCCTTGTGTTTCTTTAGAGCTTTTTCAGCTATTTCCTGTGAAACAAACTGCATAAAGTCCTCTCTGTACTCCTCTCCTGGAAGTCCACTGGCAATGTTATCCCATTTGGCATGATTTCCAACCCTGAGAAGAACTGAACCATCTCTTCCTTGCTGCATCCAAAGGGGAGTCCTCTAAGCTGTACAAAGCCAACATTGGCCGTGTGGGGACTAATTGCACCAGTATGCTTCAACATCCAATTCATTTCAATGTTGTTTGACTTGAATACTTCAACATATCTGTGTCCTACAGTTTCTCTGTCTTTTCTCAGGACAATTTGACTTCATCTTCTGATTTAAATTCAACAGAAGCCTCTCCACTCGGTCCACCTTCTCTGGTGTAGATGAAATGAATAGCTTGAGCCCCATTTTGAATTCTGCAGTCAGAAGAAAACCTCTGCACTTTATCAGCTGAGCAAGACCTGGGCAAGATTCGAACCTTCACCACAAACCCCTCTCTGCCCTCAGTGCCCAACATCATGGTCTCGTGGTCCTGGCTCTGCTGGAGCAAACAACGCACATGACTTTGGCGTGAAGGATATAAATCTCTATAAATTTCTTCGTGGTTCCTCATACAACTTTTTTAGAATTTTCTAACAGGATGATCAAAATACATGAGCATATTGTGAGAGAAGGAGGGAGTCAGAAGGAGAGAGAAAATGTGAACATGTGGATGAGAAGCAGGCAGGACTCAGGGTGGTGTACTTTCACTAATTCAAAAGACACTAATTAGGAAATTAGCAAATGAATAAAGAAATGGAAGCAAAGTATACACAATTTTACATATGTTGATAATTTACTTGATAATTATTCTACTTTACTAAAGCAAGCCTTTTTTCAAGGCAACTGCTAACCTGGTTTGAAATATTTTTTAACGTTTTTATTTGAGGCACGCCCAATGGCCGGTCCCCCTCTGGGGGCCCCACGACTTGGGCTTCCACCCCGCGCAGCTGTGCACCGAAGGGCCGGCCCCCCTCCGGGGGCCCGGCCTGCCTGACCTCTACAGCCACTGGATGGCCCGGAGGCTGAAAACAAGGTTGAAGAACTTGCAACTTGAGAAGATGATAGTTACCAGCCCTGCATTACCTCAGGGGAAAACAAGAACTACTCTGCCATTCTTAAGGAAGCCA
>NW_006160175.1:1298369-1324819 GCF_000334495.1 Tupaia belangeri chinensis
CAGGATGTTAGTGAGAAACAGATATGGTTTATTATCTGTTGATGATGACGTGTATAGTATTCTCAACTGGACTGGTCTGAGAAGTATTTCATGATGGGTAAAGTCTTTTAACAAGCAAACTGAGAAATAGTGATTGACTGTTTTAAAAAATTATAATAATAATAATAATTATTGGGAAAAACATAGAAAAGACATTGAATGATAAAGCGGGGAGATTAATGTCTCTGTACTGACTGACATGCATGGCATTCCCTTTTGAAAAAGCAATGGAAGTCAATGTAAAGTTATATGTAATCCAATGTAATATAAAGAAGATTATGATGATAATAAAAATTAAAAAAAAACAGTTTTATTTGAAATTATAAATCTTACATTTCTTAAAATACATTTTATAATTTAGAATATCTGCCAGTAAAATGCCTTATTTTCATTTCTCATTAAGTTCTGTTATCACATATCCCAAAACAACCTACCCAACCTCCCACAAAAACCAAATTAATAAGAGAATAATATTTTGATACTTCATATGTCCTACATAAGAGAATAGCTCTCTTCTTTCTTTTAACCATTAATAGGAAATATAATAGATTCACAGAAAAGTGCATAAATGTAATTGTACAATTTTACAAATGATTATAATGTGAATACTATGAAATCACTGTCCAAGAAATATACTTCCCTCCCTTTAGAAGCAAATCCTGAGAATGTTTCTCATCACAATTTCTTCTCTCACCTCCTAAGAAAATTATTATCCAGACTTCTATGGTAATTCTGTGCTTGCTTTTTAAAATGGTTTTACTACCTAGTGTACAACATTAAGTGATATGATTTAATTTATTTGTTTTTGAGTTATTATCAAATAAATTGCATTTGTAAGATGTATGGCATTGTTAATGTATCAATAGATTGTGTATTTTTATTATAGTATAGCATTTCACCATAGTAATAAACCTAAATGATTTATTCAGTCTACTATTAATGGACATTTTAACTTTTATAGAGTCTTGCATATGTACCCCAGTGTAGGTATATGTGTGTGTATGTAGGCTATGTGCACAAATTATCTTTCTTTTTTTTATATATTTGTCTTTCTTTTATTCTATATTTATTCACTGTATATCATTATAGCATATGAAATGAATTTACCCATCCAGGATATACTGAATACTGGCCCCAATCAAATATATTATCATACCTATTATCTTCAACAGATAATTTTCCATTTTGTATTTCTTAACTGTTTTACTTCTTTTTTTTTTTTTTTCCCTTGAATCACTCCCTCTCATCCTCTGCCATTTCCCACCCTGTTTCCATACTCTCTTCTGTGTCCATAGTTGCTCCCCATGTCTGTATTGTCCAATATTCTGCCACAGAGTGCAGAAATTTGGTATATATTAAGTGGGGACATACAATGCCTCTCTTTCATGAGTTTTTTAAAGTATTTACCTAGAATTCTTGAGTCATAAGAAGAATGTCATTGATTTTACTAGACAGTATAACATTGTTTCCCAAAGTGATTGTGCCAGACATGTACATCTGCCAGAAGGACAGGGGGACACCCTATTGGTGCATGGTCATGCCACAATCTCTTTTCCTCCTTTTCTCTATTCTGTTGAGATATTAGGCATGGACACTCATGATCCCTTCATGTTTTTCAAGCTGCTAGAATCAGGATTCAAACCACAGTCAACCATGCAGTTACATGGCTCTCTTATTCACTAGGCTATGCTAATCTCATTAAGTTTGTAGTTAGCGTTTTGCTGATCATAAATGAGTTTGAGCATTTTCCCATGTTTGTTGTCTGCATGTTGTGTTTTGTGAACAGCCTCTTCAAGTCATTGCCCCACTTTTTTATATTAAGTTTTCATCTTGATTATGAAAGTTTTTCTATATTTTAGATATAAGTTCATGACAATTTATAGTGTTGTCTTTCTGTGACTTTTTGTTTCTTTTGTTATTTGTCATAGGGCAAGTGTGGTTGGTGTGGAAAGACAGAGAGAGACAGAGAGAAAGTGAGAAATCATCCCCCAGGGGGGTTGATCACACCACAATCCCTTCTCCTCCTGTGATTTTGGGCATGTGTGCACATATGCCTGGCATGATTTTCAAGCCATTGAGTCTGGGACTCAAACCACAGTGGACCATATGGGAGTCCAGCACTTTAACCACTATGCCACCTGCTGGCTCCTTGGTGACCTTTTAAAACTGTATTTGTTTAATCTTTTTTAAATTCTTTTTTAAATTTTAAATTTATTTATCTTTCATTCATTCACTGTACATTGTCACAGCATACAAAATGAGATTTCCCATCTAGTACACACTGTATATTGGCTTAAACAAGGACATTACCATACATGTTATTGTCAACAAATAATTTTCCATTTCTTGTTTCTTATATATTTTACCTTTTTTCCCCCCCTTGATTCTCTACTACTCACCCTTTGCCATTTCTCACCCTCCTCCCACACTGTCTCTGGTAACTACAGTTGCTTTGAATGCCTTTTTTTATATTTTATTGAGTCACAAAATATCTTAATTAATCTAAATACCTTCAATAGCAAGTTCAGCTGATATGTACATATCTATGAACACATGTCTGACTTTAGGCATAAACACAGTGAGTAGAATGAAAATATTGTAAAGTAGCACTACCTGAGGCAATACAGCTTACTGTGGCCGTTAAATACGTATTTTTAAATATATATTTTTTTAATTTGAAGGAAAGCAGTTTTAGCTTTAATAAATCAAAATAAAAAAAATGTTAAGAGAAATTTGCTTAAGAATAAAAGCCAGGAAACAGGTTAGTATTCTCTTTAAATTGTAGGTAGATGAATCTATCAACAGATCAAGAGAAGACAAAAACCCTAAAATATGAAAAACAAAGCATAGAAGAAAATCAGTAATGTTTTAGTCAAAAGTCATCAAATTCTATTTCACTAGTTCAGTCTCTCATAATTAATCTCTCTTCTATTGTGGTCCAAACTTTCTGTTTAAATTCTGGAAGCTAACATTCAACTCTGTACTTGTTCCTACCATTAAGTTGGCCATTTTCTTGGTTGTTTTTGGACTTTTATTTCTGTGTGCATACTCAACATATTCCAGGAAGTAACTGGACACAAACCCAGAACAACCTCACGTGGGTCAGCCTTACAGAGCACCAGGTTCAACTATTGCACCACCATCCAGCCCCTGATTCTTGACCAGCTTTATTGCCTTTCATGACAAGGTTTACAATGCCTGTTGGATCTCTTAAACTTGCTCAGATGATCAGGCTGTTGGCCCTACTAAGGATATCTAAGTCAGTAAGAAATTTTGAAAGCTAAAAAAAGATGAACTTTGGAGTTCACTTCAGGCCATAAGGCTATGATAGTGTGAACTAAGTAACAACAACAACAAATTTAAATTCTACTATAAAATAGCTTGGCAAAAATAACAAACTTTCTTTCCATTTTCTATGTTAAAGTCACCAAGAACATCTCTGTGAATTTCGTAGATGTTAAAAAGAAAGCGTAAATTTGCTTTAGCTTTGTTCATGCCCTTGTTGATCATAGTTAGATGAACGTTGGTGATAGTTATCTTTAAATGAATACTGTCAGGAATACCCCAGATTTTAGCTGACACATAAACTGCTTGAAGGCTGATGGCAGTTAAGTCATGAACATCTCCTATTAAGCTTTCATAAAACCTCACTGCTGATCAGAAATACCAATGCTCAAGAAAAAAAAAAGTCTATTGTTGGTCAGAGCTTTAATTAAAAACTATACTTTGTTTTCAATCCAATTTTGGAAAGAATACAGGAAAAAAAGCAAGATGTAAATTTTACAATGCCTTGGCAATGTATCCAATTCTCAGCCGAACAAAGAAGCTTATATGCAGAAAATCTTGTAGGAATAAAGCATGTAAAATAAATAAAAAGCTTCCAGTGCTTAATTCCAATCTTCTCCACAGCAACTGGAGCTGCTGATAAGACACCTACTCGGAGTAATGATGCATAATGTGAAAATGCAATAACCCAGACCTCATAAGAACGGACGACTGCCATCTTTTTAAAGGAAATGGTTGCAAATGTGAAGTACAATGTGCTGAGCCATTTTCAAAGGTATTTTCATAAACATGGCAAAATGCCAAGGCTTTGGTTTTTCCCAACATGATAGGAAGAGCAAGGAGTGTAACTATTATAGGGGCATCCGGTATTTGTCCATATTGTATCATATAAATGTTTATGTACTGTCGATTCCTTATTAGTGGCAGTTTTAATGGGAATGTAAATATTATAAAGTGTGTTTACTACAGATAAATCATAGGGGTGTTGAAGTAATTTGCAGTACTAAAGCTCATTTTGGATAATTACAGTGGCCCTGAAGAATGTGTTTATGTATTACAAAGAAAAGGATTGTTAAGAAGAAAACTGTTTTGGGTTGGTGACATTCAGAAAGGAGTAGAGGCTGATCCTGTTTGGGACTAGCTTAGAAATGTGTGAGAACATTAATGAAAAAAGATTTTATGAAATGAAAAATAGAGAAATCCACAGTAGTTTCAGTTACTGGGTTCATTTTATTCAGTCAAATTTCATACAGATGAATAACTGTAACTACAGAAATAACATAAGAAATGATTAGTTAAGCTTACGCTGGCAGTAAAAATACTAATATTTTATTGCACATTGAGTTCTAGTTTACATTTTATGCAGAGGTAAATTAGTCTGCAATGTTGTTTATCCTTGTTTTATGGAAGGCTATTTTCATCACAGTATTAAAAGTTATTATTGGTTTACCTCCTGCTTTTGTTTTATTAGAATACGGTGATTTTCAGCTTCCTTATTTTCCCTGAAAATCCTAAGACACAGTAAACGTTAAACACAATGAGTTAACAAGGAGAATTAAACAATTGTGTCCTAGGCTTTTTAAGGTCATATTATAATGAGATTAAAATTTCTCCCCTTCAGGTATTGTTCATTTGTAAACAAGTCTGCCTTGGCCTCTTATAAATGTTCTGCTGATTAGATTAATTTCTTATGAAACATAAATTCCTTTTCCTTTCTGACAAGCTAGTCAGAATCTGCCAGTTTAGTGACTGTTCAAGAAAAATGCAGCACTGAAAAAAAAAAATGCTGCAGCGAAGTGAAATGAGCAGAAAATGAGATTTAGCTGAGATTGAGGTATCCGTATTGTCATTTGAAAGAGAATTCAACAACTATTAAGTGAATTTTGTATTTAGGTTTAGAAAGTGAGTAGCAGCTGGAGGAGAGAAACAATGGATTTTTCACTCCGTGGCTGTCCTCTCTCCCTCTCTCCACCCTCAGCTGTCTGACCTCTGGAATGACTTCTGTGCCCATAATGTGTGTCCCCTGTTGTATCAGTTGGCTTTCAGGGTCCCACGCATGAGTGTATTCATACATGTGCACTGGTGCAGATAGACCAAACAGAGTCACTAATAAAGTGTTACTTGAATAAATTTGTTATTTATGCTACTTGCCTCAGTGTTAACATCCATTATGTCTTCTGGGAAAGACTTCATTGGTTCTGTCTAGAAAAAAAAAAAAAAATATATATATATAGACACCCTTAACTGGTAATAATATTTCCTGGTTTTCTGATTCTGGCTAAAATTTGGAAAGCCTTGTTTAATTCAAACATAATAACAGATGTTTTAGTTCTGCCACTTCTTACTGAATTAAGAATTAATTTTTTACCTAAAATTGGTTCAAAGGTCTTGAATCTCTCTGACATACAGATTTCATTCTTCGACTCATTCTCTACCATTCATTCTTTAAAGAGTGAACATCAATAATGCTCATTTTCTTAAGGCTCTGTGGTCTTAGACCTTTCACACTTGCTCCAATTTTCTTCACATTCAAATATGATACCCTTTTCCTTTAAAGTGGTTTCAAATGTCAACATGGAGTAGTTAAATGTTGAGAACTGAACTTTCATTAGTGTGTAGATGAATGTCAACCAACTTGGTTGGAAAAATAGTTCCATGAAAGCAAACCAGAGTTCTCCAGTGGTTATCATTTGAAATTAGATTTACATTGCCTTAAGGGAAAAAAAAATTGAAACTGCATTAAGAAAAATTTAGGGTAAACAGTATTTCAATGTTATGTGCAGGACATTGTAGTCCAATACCAGTGCTAGAACATCTAGAAGTTTCTTTCTCCACCTGTTTTTTTTTTTTTTCTTCTTTTCCTTTTAGCAGTTCTATTACTCTAGAAATGCTTTCTCCATAGTAAATAAATCTTCTAAATTCAGAAAATTTTTGTAATCCCTAAGTACTTATCACATGCATACACAGGACATCTGTAATGTAGTTTTGACCTATATTCTCCCCATAATCAGCTGGGTTGCTGCATTCATTATAGATCACTGCTAGCTAAATTTTGGGAGATTTATACAGAAACAGTGAAAATTTCAGGATAAATCTGTGGCCTACTGGGAATAGGGGCCCCTTAATGTAAGGGATCATGTCAAAACTTTACATCATTTCATCCTCATCTATGTGCCCAAATGTAGATCACAAATGGAATCTGGCCTGTTGCTCCCACTCAGTGAGTATAATTTGGACAGGTATTTTACTTCTATAAAGCTCAATGTTCTCATCTATAAAATTACCTTATTAATACTTACTTTGCAGGAGTTGCAAGGATTAAATGATATTCTTAAAATATCTAGCACAGACTCCAGCATATATGCATAAATACACATGCGTGTGTTGGGGGGGTCTTCAAAAAAGTTCATGAGGAATGCATATTGTGGTAAAACTATGAATGAATTTGAAAAGGTTTTTGCACCAACATGAACTCATACTTTAATTACATTTTTCTATGAAATTTTTGAAGTACACTTGTATATGATATACACATATGCTGACAGGTATTACACATATGCTGACAGATATTTGTGTGTGTGTGTGTGTGTCTGTATTTATTAACTGTAACAGGTATTACACATATGCTGACAGGTATTTGTGTGTGTGTGTGTCTGTATTTATTAACTGTCATGATTAATGTGGATGCTTTTTCTCAGAAAGCTTAGAGAGAAAAATTTGTTCTATAAAAGCAGGAAACACACTGCTTCTATTCTTCTCCATGTGAACTTTGTAGAGTAAGAGATATTTCCCACTCAACATTAGAGAAGCTCATCTTACATTTGACTTCTCTGTGTCCCCTGTGCCTAGGAGTAGGCATTAGGCAGAGCTGGTGCTAGGTCTGGCTACAGTACCTGTTAAGAGGTGTTAAAGGTCTGAATGTTAGATCTAGCATCCCATCTTCCACCAATGTAATAAAACCTTTCATCATGTGGCTGTTGTCCCTCTACCACTCTACAGGAAACCTAGATACTTTCCATTCCAGAGGGCTCCAGAAGCATTGTAAAGGTGAGTGGCAAGGAGTAGGTACTGAATCTGAGCTAAGTTGTTTTATTTAATTCTCACAGTATTTTTAAGAGTGAATATTATACTTTCTATTATAATGAATAAATGAATGTAAATATAAACTAGAATAAATATTTTTTCTAGGATTATGCAGCTAATGAATGTCAGAACTGAAAGTAGGATGCAGATGTTTCTGACCTAATGTCCAGCAACTTTCTATTACGCCACACAGAGACTGGTCTGAGAGAGATGTAACTTCAAAACCAATAGATCTATCCTAGAGAGGAATGAGTGCTAAAAAAGAGCTCCAGCCCTAAAGATGGCTGTGCATCTGTACTTCTGCCTGCTGCTCTCCTTCATTCCCACTGGGTTTCTTGTCCAGTTTATTCCTTGAACCTATAATAAATTGGTATTCTCCAGTGTCTAGTCCTGCCAGTGTTTCTAATTCTTTGGCTCAATTCATTTTGTCTACCATTTCCTAGACCTCAGATATGTGCTGAAGACTAGATTTTTCCTTCACCTAGTGACCTTAGACTTTGTACTGATGATATATAGTAACCCTGCTATATACCGCATAGTGAGAAAAATTTAGAAGCTATTGGCCTTCTCTTAGGATAAACTTTTTTTTGGGGAAAAAAGGTCAAAATAAAGACCAGCAGTAAGCACAATGGCTATGTCACTGGACTCCCACGGAGTCAACCATAGTTCGCGTCCCAGACCCGGTGGCTTAAAATTCACACGAGGCACATGTGCATGCGTGCCCAAGATCCTGAGAGGAGAATGGAGGAGAAGGTTTTGCAGCATGGTGATCCCCCCTGGGGGGTGATTTCTCGCTGTCTCTCTGTCTCTCCCTGTCTGTCTGGCGAGCGCACGCACCCTGTAGAAAAAAACCTCTCCCCCAAAAAAGAAAAAAAAAAAGGGGCAAAATAAAAGATTCCCTGGCAATCTTAAACATTTATTTTATACTTTAAGTGCATTTACATTAATACTATAATATTTAACTGTCTTTTTATTATTACTGATAAGTTATACTGATTAACCGAGTTGAGTCTCAAAAAATCTTTTAAAATGACATGTGATTAATTTACTTGACCCAGGTTTTCAATTTTTCTTTATGAATTCACATCTTCAAGATTAAATAATTTCTGGTCATTATTATGTGCTGTGGTTACAATTTGTAAATCATGAGTATTGCTCTTTGTTTCTAGATAAACTTTTCTCTTAGGTCTGCTGGAGTCCAAGGAATTACTGCCTAGAGTGAAAGTATATGGAGCAAACCTTATTTCAAACTTCTGAGATATCTTTATACATTGGAATACTATCTAACCGTTTTTCTGTTCTGTTTTGTTTTGTCTTTAATTTAGACCTCTTTCTTCCCCTCTAATTGCTTGATGAATTACTTCGATCATTTCTTTTTCTTATTTTTTTGTTAGAACCGTAACTGATGTTTTCTTGTGAGACAGAGTTATATATAGCTCAGATGGGGCACGTAAGGAGAATCTGGCATATCAAGAGAACAACCTAGAGCTTCGCTTACAGATGCTGGAAGTAAAGGTGTCTGGATTGTAGAGTTGATAGCTAGATGCTGTGATGACAGAAAGCAGTAACAATTTTGGATGATGGGTTCTCAATAGCTCATATGTGGAACACGTCCTTAAGGTTTCATGGACACAACCAAACAGGAAGTGGTAGTCCTAAGTCTGAAGCTGAGAGTCAGAGTTCAGAAGAAGAATGGCAGGACTGAAACAGGATCTCTCTTTTCAGTAGGACAAAGATCTAAGTCCTAAACAAAAGCATTATGGGAGCATAGGTGCTGTTGAGTTTCAGGTACATGTCTCAGTTCTAAGAACATGATCTAAGGTAACTTGAAGCCAAATTCCACAGTGTCAGGCAAAATACTAGTGGTTTCAAAATTCCCTTTTGCTTGAAGTGACAACTGGTAATGGAAATAAATTTTCATTTAGGAGTCAGCAATGTGGAGTGGAGAGATTGAGGCTGGGCTTCACCAGCATTTTTAACTTAGTATGTATTCTAAGTATTTTTAAGTATTCAATTAAACTAGTCCAAGAATACTTCAAAACAAAGACTTTCCTTGACTGTGACCACGTAGAGCTACTCTTGGTGCTCTGCCTGTATCTCAAGAATACTTTAAAACAAAGACCTTCCTTGACTGTGACCGCGTAGAGCTACTCTTGGTGCTCTGCCTGTATCCAAATTATTAATACTACCCCGTCCACTTCTACATGCTCTCATCCTTCTTCAGAGAGCAGCCTTGGGTTGCTGGTCATGGATCAGGTGCAGGACAAACTTTGTGGCATAATTTATGCTCCAGAGCCTCTGCGTGATCTGGCTGAGCTGGGCTGCATTTGGAATTGTGTCCTTGCATGGCATCTTCCCTCACTGCCTCATTGTTTCCCCTGGTAGAACTTTGCTAACCCTCCTCTCATGTTCTGCTTCTAGAATACCCGAGTAAAGACCATCTTATTCCTGTGATACCTTAGGAAGTAGCAATATTTAAACATAGAAACTCAGGTACTATGTCAAAAGCATTATGGGAGTATAGAGTAATAATTGTAGGTTTTAGAATTTAATAGAATTGGGACCAGCAGTTGGCATAATGGCTATGTGGCTAGACTCCCACATAGTCAACCACAGTGGGAGTCCTGGACCCGATGGCTTAAACTCATGCCGGGTGCGTGTGCATGCGTGCCCAAGATCCCAAGAGGAGAAGGGATTGCAGTGTGGCCATCCCCTCTGGGGGGTGATTTCTTGCTTTCTGTCTCTCTGGCGAGTGTACATGCCCTATAATGAAAACCTCTCAAAAAATTTTAATCAAATTTAGATGTAACAATTATTTGGTTTTATGACTTTGTAACTCTTCTACATAGTTTTCTCAGTTCTTTCTGCATAGTTGGACTGTCGTCAGAATCCACTCACCTACATCCCAATCTTTAGTCACTTTCACAGATCGTCATTTGACTTACTGCGTGGTGACATGCAGCACAGTAGTTCAGAAGGAGAATGCACCCTTTTAAAATAATCTCTTTTTATAAAAACAGAACCAGGAAATGTTAGTATCTTGCTATTGTGTACTTACCTTTGTATTTAATAATCCTCCCATATTGCAGCACTGTTGTTGCCGGCTTATTACTAAAAATTTAATAATATTTAATTAAAATCCGGAAATGTGCTTTCAATTCTATTACCCCAAAAAGTGGGAAATAAAGGCTCATCCTTACCATTTGCATTATACTGGGAACTGTTAAACACTTAATCTTCTCGCATAGTGGTTCTGTGCTTTTAAGAGGATTACATTATTAATTGTTTAATTATTCATTATGCTGCATTTTGCCTTTCAGTACAAAAGCTTTTTTAAAAAATTAATTTAATGTTTTATCCTTCTTAGCAGTCATTCTTTATACTGGGCTCCCTGTTCTTTCATGATAGGATGTCGCAGCAAAGGATCAAGAGGATGCCTTGTTGAAAGCTAAGCTTGTAGCTCTAGCAAATAGATCTTTTGCCAGAGCAATGACTCAACACCAGGAAAGAACTGAGTCTTGCTGCACTCCAGAGAGTGTGGATAGAAATATGTCACCCACAGGAGCATCATTAATCATAATCGTAGGAGTGACAGTCAGTTTCTTGACCTCATTGAGACAGGCAGGGAGGTCGGTGCTTCAAGCAGTTCATCCTTCAGGCAAGGAAAACTATACGGAAGGTTTCCTTTTTGTTATCACTGGCATTTTTATTTAATCCCATCATTTTCCCCACCGTCTGGGCAGTCATACAAAGACTTCAGGCAGGCATAATCTGGCACTTTTCCTTTTTCTCTCAGCCAAATGTAACCTTGGTGATTGAGGACTTAGGAAAAAGCTACCACACCTCTTTTCCTCCATGGTGTTTTCTCTCTTCCTTCTGCCTTCCTTTTGTTCTCTTTATGGGAGACTCCTCTCTTAGGGTCTAAAGGCTCAAGGATAGGATCACCTTAGTGGAGCCTGATGTTGGCAGCCCTATTCATTTCTCTGTTGATTGTAGGGGAAGTTTACGAAGCAACCTTCCCTTGCATGACACTGCATATGCTCCTCCAACAGTGGTCAGCCTGGCAGCCAGCTGCTGTTATTAGAGCTTGTCACAGCCAATGAATTTCATTCCAGGAACCAGGGAGGAATCTTCACAAAGGAAGAACACCAAGGATGAGAAGAATCCAGGGACCTAGGATTATACATCTGAGTGCACATTTGGACATTAAACACATTCACTTTCATAAGAAAAAGTATGATGCGAAAACCAAACACAGATTTTAAATCAGCAAGTGAATGAGTGATGAAAGATTCAGATTGTTCACTGTATCACTACTATGTTAGGCACATACTAGGCTCCTGGGGACATGCATTTCAGAAGTAGGGCAAGGCTATACATTTGCAGTCTGTATTTTCTTGAGAGATGAGAAGTGGATAGATAAGTAAAAAATGAAAATTTAAAATAGTGACGAGAGGACCAGCCGGTGGCATGGAGGTTGCATTGGCTAGATCCCACATGCTGACTTTGCAGTTCAAGTCCTGGACCCAGTGGCTTGAAAAATATGCTGGAAACATGTGTGTGCATACCCAGAATCCAGAGAGAAGAATGGAGAAAGGATTGCCATGTGGCCCTCCCCTTAGTGGGTGATTTCTCACTTTTTCTCTCTCTCTCTGTCTCTGGAAAGCACACACGCCTTATGGCAAAACTAAAACTAAACTAAAATAAAATAAAATAGTGATGAGAAAAATAAAAGAGTAAGGTAAGAGTGTGGTGGTGGGATATCTAATTTAGATATGACTATCAATAAATATGTAAGTGTCTACAGTTTTTTTCATGAAAATTTTAAGATTCTGAATGTGCTGATTTATCAATAAAAGAACAAGACCATTGATATGAGTTTATCATTATCCAAAGGGGATGATTGTTTTTTGAAGAAAAAATTTTAGATGGATTTCTAATATATTTGGTTGGACTTTTCTTTCAATTTAAATGAATAAAACAACGAAACCAACCAACCAACAAACAAAAAACAGAAAGAAAAAAACCTGATCTTAGATCTATTCTATAAATAAATAGGCTTTTACTTCTTTTGCAATTTAATTAATCTCTAGTAAATGACTGTCTTAGGGGGCACTTAGATCTCTATGTAATGTCGTGCCCTTTATTCCAGTCCAAAGAATATGCATGTGCTCAGGGGTTATAACACCAGAGTCATTAATGTAAGAACATCTGTTTGTATCATGTGTCACATTTCTTCTTTCTCTCCAAATCACTTTTTATTAGAAGCAATGAATGGATTTAGTCTTTATCTTCTAAGACAACTGAAATATTAAGATTTTCTCTTTTTTTCTTGTTATTATTCCTGAAAGATACTACCATTATTACTCTTGCCATTATGGAGGCATGTTGAAGGATCTCTCCTAGGTCAGGTTATAAGGCCTGTACTATTTTAGCCTTAGAAAAATCAAAGTTTGGGAACCAGTAGTTAGCGTAATGGCTATGTCGCTGGACTCCCACGTAGTCAACCGCGGTTCATGTCCCAGACCCGGTGACTTAAAACTCATGCCGGGCGTGTATGCGTGCGTGCCCAAGATCCCGAGAGGAGAATGGAGGAGAAGGGATTGCAGCGTGACCATCCCCCCTGGGGGCTGATTTCTCGCTTTCTGTCTCTCTGTCTGTCTGGCGAGCACACGCGCCCTATAGCAAAAATCTCTCCCTCCCCCCCCAAAAAAAGAAAAATCAAAGTTTATGATAATATGTATTACAGAAACCTTAAAGAGTCACATTACAGAATATAATGACTTTAAATTTCAATTAATATGTTTTTATAAAGGTTATTTCTGCCAAGAAAGAGACATAGCAACACAGGGAGACAGAGGCAGAGAGACACCGTGATAGACAGACATATCCTCAACAGGGTCTTCTTGCCTTTATCTACCCTTAGGCTCAGACAGTTTAGATTATGGGCATGACACACACACTCAGCATGCTCAGGGAAGTCCCAGGAAGTGGATACAGAATCTTTCTTACATGAGTCCAGTTGCATTCCCATTGTGCCACCACTTGCCCCTACTAAATGTGAACTGTGTACATAAACATCTGTATGATTATGGATGAATTCATGCAGAAATAATCACCAATGTGAATATAAAGGTGTTTAATAAAAGTAAATCTATGGTTAAGCTTTATTTTGTAAATACTTTTACTCCTTTTTATTCATGATAGACTAATATACAAGTATTATAATAAAAGCACTTATTAATTTATTTATTTTAATTACTTGTTTATTTATTTTTGGGAGAGGTTTTTTTGCTATAGGGTGCATGTTCCTGCCAGAGAGATAGAGACAGAAAGCGAGAAATCATCCCGCACGGGAGATGGCCACACTGCAATCCCTTCTCCATTCTCCTCTCAGGATCTTGGGCATGCATGCACACACATCCGGCAGAGGTTTAAGCCACTGAGTCTGGGCCAGGACTTGAACCATGGTTGAGTACATGGGAGTCCAGCGATAAAACCATTATACCAACTGCTGGTCCCCAAAAAACAATATATTTAAATGTAGATGCCCTTTTTTTCTCAGTTCTGTCAATTCTATTTATTTTTCAAGGGTTGCTGAGATAAATATATCTTTAGCTAAGAAGTTGAGGATTGAGGATTCTGAGTATTTTTCAGCAAGGTTCATTATCTGTCTTTGAGTGAAAAGGGATAGTGCCAATAACCCACCTTGTAGGGCAGATTGACTGTTTATCAGAATATCTTTTAGGTAATTATTTTAGCACATGAGAAATTTTCTTTCTTTCTCTCTCTCTTTTTTTTGTTTTTGAGAGAGATTTTTGCTATAGGGTGCATGTGCTCACTAGAGACACAAAGAGAGACAGAGACAGAAGGTCAGATATCACCACCACCACTACCCTCCGCTCCCCACCCCAGAGCATGGCAATGCTGTAATACCTTCTTCTTGATTATCCTCTCAGGATCTTGGGCATGCATGCACATGTGCCAGTGTGAGGTTTAAGCCACCCAGTCTGGGACTCAAAGTGGGGCGACTATGTGGGAGTCCAGTAATGCAATCATTATGTCATCTGCTGATCTCTGAGAAATCTTCTATCTAAGCAATTAGCTATTGCTTAGTTAGCAAAGATTTTAATGAAAAGTTTAATGACAGGGCCAGCAGGTGATGTGGTGGTTAAAGTGCTGGACTTCCCTCTCACTGTCTCTCTCTCTGTCTCTCTCTGGCAAGTGCACATGACCTATGGCAAAAATCTAAAAGAAAGGAAAAATGTTTAATGACAGGAGTGTTAAGAATCTTTAGAAGGAGTTTTTACCAAAAATATTCCACTGCACTTTTCCTAAAAGACATCATCAAAAAGACTTCAGTAGGGACCAGCAGGTAGCGTAATGGTTATATCACTGGACTCCCACATAGTTGACTGTGGTTGGAGTCCAAGACCTGGTTACCTAAAACACACTAGGTGTGTGTGCTTGTGTGTCCAAGATCCTGACAGGAGAATGGAGGAGTAGGGATTGCAGCGTGGCCAACCTCCCTAGAGCCTGATTTGTCACTTCTGTTTCTGTCTCTCTGGCGAGCGCACATACCCTATAGCAAAAATCTCTGTAACAAAGAAAAAAAATAAAAATAAAAAGACTTCAGTGTACTCTGCATTATCTTTTTATTGCTAGAAAATAAAAGTTACTATGGAATGTAGCTTTGTTTGTGAATACAAAAAACTAAACATATAATAACAATAAATTAATTTACTTAAAACACACTTCTCTGTTTATCTGAGCAAAGGCAGGGAAATAAATGAATTCTTTATTTTTCAAAGAGTCTTTCAAAAAAGTTGAATCACACAATTTGTTACTTAAATATATTTGGTTTTCACTGGAAGAGGCAGGATTTTACAGAAGAATGTGGTTAGTCTTAAGCGGGTGTGGACACAGGATGAAAAAGGAGGAAGAAACATAAGGAAAATTATTTATAGAAAACAATCAGTAAACTTGAGCCTTGACCTTAAGTTGTTTATGTCAATTACAACATAATTTGTGGGCCATGTTAATTATGTCTTGCTTTCCTGTTTCTGTCTGGCTGCTACGTTTGTATACATTAATAATCTTCGAGGAGATTTCTTTTTCAGACTCTCTGGCTTCCTTTTCCTTTATTTCGTTTGACCAGCGTTTTATGGAATAAGGGAGCTATTTAAAAAGCATCTTGCTATGACACTGTCCCTCTTTGCCTAAACAATGAATTAGAGATTGTCACCATTTACAATGTCCACCAAAAGAGAACAAAGCAAGACAAAAACTAGAATTATTTTTTGGTATAAAATTTCAGAAAATACATAAGCAATGTAGGCATATTTTAGTATGAAATGTAGAAGAGAAACTTTATCATTTTATAAATTTATTACTATTTAAGCTTGCAAATTGACAGGTAAAAAATAGATGTTCTTAAGTGTAAAGAAGTCTTCAACATCAAACTTAATTTCAGTACACGGTATCATTTTTTTTCTAAAGAAAGACCCTCCTCAACCTTCAGTGTGAGTTGGAATGAGGCAAGGTTATTGATAATCTTCGTTTTAATGTAATGGAAATCAGAATTGCTCCTATAGCTGGGATCATTGCAGTAGATTGGTTATGAATTCACCTTACTTCCCTAGGATTGGAATTTCTATTTCCATGCATATATTAAGGGATTGCAGCGTGGCCAACCTCCCTAGAGCCTGATTTGTCACTTCTGTCTCTATCTCTTCAGCGAGCGCACATACCCTATAGCAAAAATCTCTGTAACAAAGAAAAAAAATAAAAATAAAAAGACTTCAGTGTACTCTGCATTATCTTTTTATTGCTAGAAAATAAAAGTTACTATGGAATGTAGCTTGGTTTGTGAATACAAAAAACTAAACATATAATAACAATAAATTAATTTACTTAAAACACACTTCTCTGTTTATCTGAGCAAAGGCAGGGAAATAAATGAATTCTTTATTTTTCAAAGAGTCTTTCAAAAAAGTTGAATCACACGATTTGTTACTTAAATATATTTGGTTTTCACTGGAAGAGGCAGGATTTTACAGAAGAATGTGGTTAGTCTTAAGCGGGCGTGGACACAGGATGAAAAAGGAGGAAAAAACATAAGGAAAATTATTTATAGAAAACAATCAGTAAACTTGAGCCTTGACCTTAAGTTGTTTATGTCAATTACAACATAATTTGTGGGCCATGTTAATTATGTCTTGCTTTCCTGTTTCTGTCTGGCTGCTACGTTTGTATACATTAATAATCTTCGAGGAGATTTCTTTTTCAGACTCTCTGGCTTCCTTTTCCTTTATTTCGTTTGACCAGCGTTTTATGGAATAAGGGAGCTATTTAAAAAGCATCTTGCTATGACACTGTCCCTCTTTGCCTAAACAATGAATTAGAGATTGTCACCATTTACAATGTCCACCAAAAGAGAACAAAGCAAGACAAAAACTAGAATTATTTTTTGGTATAAAATTTCAGAAAATACATAAGCAATGTAGGCATATTTTAGTATGAAATGTAGAAGAGAAACTTTATCATTTTATAAATTTATTACTATTTAAGCTTGCAAATTGACAGGTAAAAAATAGATGTTCTTAAGTGTAAAGAAGTCTTCAACATCAAACTTAATTTCAGTACGCTGTATCATTTTTTTTCTAAAGAAAGACCCTCCTCAACCTTCAGTGTGAGTTGGAATGAGGCAAGGTTATTGATAATCTTCGTTTTAATGTAATGGAAATCAGAATTGCTCCTATAGCTGGGATCATTGCAGTAGATTGGTTATGAATTCACCTTACTTCCCTAGGATTGGAATTTCTATTTCCATGCATATATTAAGTTATATTGGTAAAATCTTGTTTTGGGATGTATGTAGGCAAGTAGGTATTATCACTGCTTGTAGTCAGCATTAGCTTAGTTGTTTAGAGCATTTTAGTAACTTTTTAATGAAAAGGAAAAGACGAATGATTAGGAAAAATTTACTTATTTAGCAATCACTTATCAAACATCTGCAATGTCCTGGGCAATGTAATCAATACTGGAAAATTAGATATTAAAAGAAAAATGAATACATATTAATTAAGGAGCAAGGAGAGTATTTTAGCCCATTCTGTTGTGAATGACAGAAAATACTGGAAACTAAAAACTGACTGATTTATAAAAGTAAAGGTTTATTCAGCTCATGGTTTGGGAGTCCATAGTACAGGAGTTATAGCTCCTGGCTTTCTGGTTGGTGGAGTCTGGAGATTATTTAGGGCATCACATCATGAGAGACCAGGAGCACATGTGTCTGTGTGATCAGCCATGTGTCTTTAGTCTTATGTTTTCTCCTTATAGACCCACGAGAAGTCACTCATGCTGGCCCATTCTATGATCATAATTCTAATCTCTTCCCATGGCTCGACCATTCTTACTATTCAATTGCCACAGAGTTTGTGCAGTTGCCAAGGAGGTGGTAGAAGGCAGGGAAAAAGCACCCCCCAGTGAGGCAATGGCATCCTGTAAGCCCCTATCTTCCATTTCTTCAACCTGCTGGTTATTGGAGAATGGACACGAATATGCCTGGCATGTTTTTCAAGCCACTGGGCTTGGATTCAAATGCAGGTTGTCTATGCGGAATCCAGCTCCCTTAACCAGTGGGATACAGAGCCAGTCCTAGGCCTCACCTTTCAATATCATTATTGAATTAAGTTTTTGCTCTTTTAATCTCATCACAACCAAATCTTAATATATTGATTTTGGGGGTGGGGGACATACAAACAATAGCAGATGACAACCGTAGCACAGAAGACAGGTCCTGATAGTCTAATGTTTATTCAAGAATGAGAGGGAAAAAAAATGAAGTGCAGGAGAAAAAGAAAGGTTTAATGGAATTGTAAGTGCATTTGGAGAACTTCCAGTTTCAATATGACTGAAAGTTAAAACGTGAATGTTTAGGGCTGAAAAGGAAAGGTAACTCCAGAAGGATGACATTCTGTGAAGTCTGCATGGAGAAATTAATATTTACCCTCAAAATGAAGGCCAGCAAATGGAGGATCTTAAAACATAAAGTAATCAAATGTGCCTTCACAAGGGCATTTTGGCACAGGGGTTGGAGAGGAAATGAAAGAGGAGACGGAGAAAAGGAGATAAGTGGTAACTTTCCTTTAATTCCCGAGACAATAGGTGATAGCTGAAATCTCAGTAGTGACTATAGGGACCAGCAGTTGGCGTAATGGCTATGTCACTGGACTCCCAGGTAGTCGACCGCTGTTTGATTCCCGGACCCGGCTTAAACTCATGCCAGGAGTATGTGCGTGCATGCCCAAGATCCTGAGAGGAGAATGGAGAAAAAGGGATTGCGGTGTGGCCATACCCCCTGGGGGGTGATTTCTCGCTTTCTGTCTCTCTGTCTCTCAGGTGAGCACACACGCCCTGTAGCAAAAACCTTTCCATAAAAAAAAAAAAAATAGTGACAATAGTGGTTGAGACAAAAATATGTAATTGGGTAGTATTAATAACAAAGAATTAGCAAGGCTGGAGACCAGCTGGATATAGATGATGAAGTAAAGGATGAATTAAATGACAATAAATAGTGTCTAGTCAGAACTGTATTGTGACCACACATAGATAATTTTATCTAATATCTCAAATATATTTTATACTTGTGACATAGTTGAAAATTTTTCTCTCCTTCTGTACTTTCATTTAGAACAAACTTTCTAAGGTTAGTATTGTGACAGGCAAGAAATAATGGCTGAGTTACAGTGGGGGCAGTGCTATTGCCAGAGGTAATTTTGAGTTGGTATTTTCAACTGATGTAATCAGAACAGAACCATTTCACATTTAAGATGGTGGAAAACACAATATCATCCACAGTGTGGTTCATTTTGCCAATGATTTAGCTTCTGTTTAAGCCTCACTTGCAGGGATAGAATGGATATTTAAAAAGCTGACTTAAAGGGGAAAAAAATTGACTTAATGTCCATGCAATATTATTGAATCAGAATGTTCTATCTTTAGGGAACTCTCTGATAATCTTTCAGGTTCACAAAGGATAGGTTAATAGTAGAAGACTATACAGTAAAATCTTACATGCTTTTTATAAATGTTTCTCTATCCTCCCCTCACCAAAGTAGGCAATCTAAACATATCAAGAAAATAAATGTCTTAATAAAGAGGAATATTTACCAGAATTAGTTTAAGTCTAGTGGCATGGGATATGTACTTCTTAATTTTGTATTCTTTAGCCACGTTTCTCTGAGGACATTTTAAAAATTCTTAAGCTGTTTTCTGGAGATTTCTGACTGAAAGAAAAAGCTTTGAAATTCCTTTGAGTAGAAAGAGAGTCACCAATTTATTCTGTTGCAGTTTCAGTAATGTTGCATTTAATATGCAAAATGATAGGTCTCTAATATTGGTAAAGACAAAGTAGAATATGACTTTAAAAGATAAGAAAATAGCTCTCTTCTAAATATGGCTACTGCCTAAGTTCAGTTTGCTGATCTTAAAATGTGCAATTCAAGCTTTCATATCGATGTTTTAGATTGACAGTACCCTTGGGTTAGTGGAGTGAGCTTCATCTACTGAAAAGTCATAGAAAGTCATGTTGATTGTCTGAGCAGGTGGCTGTACTTGATGGATAATGCTAAAAGGCAAGAGAATGGAAAAGCTAGTTCTTATTATGAGAAGTCCACTACAGCCTCCTAACTGATACACACAGCAGAGGAAAAAATGGAAACAGACCTCACTTCAGATTCTATCAGGTTTTAAATATTTCTGCTTTAATGTTGTCAGAGTTAGTTCTTCTGTTTCACCAAACACAAGGAAATGGTATAAGCACTCTCTTTCCTGGATGAAAATGCGACCAGTTACACAATATAGAAAACATTCCTTATAATCCTCACCCTTTTCCTTACCACTTATATCTTTCTGAGCACAGGCAAGGATTTGTGTATTAAAAGTGACTAGAAAGATAAAATGTTTGTTGATTCAATTTCAGGAACAATGTTTATTTTTCTGTGGCTATAGAGTCAAAGATTATGCTAATATGTTTCCATATAAATACATATATCGGGTACTCTTAAGGTAATCTCTAGATGCTTAGTTCTCTGTCACACTAGAAGGCTGAGCAAGAGTTTGTACAATATTCCGTAGCCATATTTATTGCCATATGGCCATTTCCAAATTACATTATGATGTAAGTTGAGATTGTCTGAAGGATTTGGCTAACTTCCAACCTGGGAATACCTTTTACAGAGGACAATGCTAATGGGAATATGATTGTCTGGTAATGTAATAGCGTTAATATTGTTTTTATTGAGTTAGCTGGACTACTAGCTATTGTGTGCTGGAGAAAATATAGTTTAGGGCACTGTGATCTAATGTTGATATCTTGCCAGACATCTTTTTTTGCTAAGCATGTAATTTTTCTGAGCAAGCTGGACAGTTTGACTTTTTGCTATGGTCTGAACCACTTTTTAGCAAAGCTTTCAAAAATTGACATTGAAATAAATAAGAAGAGACAAAAAGTATGTTTATCTTGTTCTACAGCTACCTGCATATGTTTTATGGCTACCATTACTATACGTAGTCACACAACAAGACTATTCTTTAGATCAGTAATTTTTGAAGTGTGGTGCCTGAACTATCAGATCAGTTATCACCTGAGAATTAGTTAGAAATACAAAGGCCAGCCCAGCCACACTGAATCCCAAATTATAATGATGAGGCCCAGAATTCTATGTTTTATCAGGCTTCCTATGTGATTCAGGTGCTCATTCAAGTTTGAGAAACATTGTTTTAGACTTCTATCATAAACAGTTATTAAAATACAATAGAAGATGAACAAGTAATAACTTTGGACTTATAAAAATATATCATACTAGATACTTGCCTAGAATTTCTTAGATGAGATCTCGAAACTCCTAAAACAATTGAAATACACACCGCATCATATTGAAAGTGATGGTTAGTTTTAATTTATTTGGTAAGTGGAAAGAATAAAAGATTTAATGAAAAATATAATTTTCTCTGGGCCATGAGGAGAATTTATTACAAAAAAAAAATCTGGTTTCAATGAGTCATTTCCTCCCCTACTACTCAATGTGTTAGGACAATAACACAAAACAAAACAGAATTCCTAATGCACAGACTTTTATTTTTAGAAAGAAAGAGAAAGCAAGAAACACCTTTTATGGCATGGGCACACCGTAATCATTGCTCCTCCTTTTCTCCTTCCTTTTGGGATTTATAGCATGCACACACATGTATCCAGCATGTTCTTCAAGCCACCAGGTTCAGGATTTGAACTGTATGGTCAGCCATCTGGGATCCAGCTCCTTTAACCACAAAGCCAGGGGCTGTGCACCCCTGGCATTTTTTTTCCATACTTTTTTCTATATAGTTGAAAAAGAATAGTATTTGAAATATAAATATTCATAGAAAACATTACTTGCTGACTAAGTTGCCTGATAGCATAAAACCAAAATTAGATTCTAATCCCGTCTTTTCTTTTTACTCTATTTTCTTAAATTTACATTTGATCACTGTATGTCTTTACAGTGTACAACATGGTTTTTCTCAGGCTGTCTTTTTACTCTTTTAAAGTCACTTGCATGACACTTAGACATCAAAAATGACCAAAATAGGAGACTGCTGCTATTCAGCAGGTAAAAAGCCTTTCTGATTTTAACAAAATAAACAAAGTACCCCTTCAGAGAAATCTTGTATTTTTCTGGTAATGTTGCATAACTGAACGTAAATTTCAAGAGGATCAAGTACAGTCTTACTTTTCTTCTATATATAATCACACTTTTGATGTTTTGAATATTTGCATCTTTTTGCTAGACAGTCATCAATGCCATGTGTGATTAGGCCACCTCCATACCAATTTTTTAATCAACATAGTTTGAAAATACTTAGTGTGGAAGAGAAAATAATTGGGGAGATTACCATCCTGCTAGAACCAGAAATAAGTTTCATGATATTAAAAAAAGAAAAAAAAGAAAAAGAAGAACGAAATTGTCAAGGCTGTAAGTCAGTGGCAGAAGCAGGAATTACGGCTCTTCAAGGACTATAAATTTTGGGATGTGAATGTGACTTACCATATATGAATTTTCAGAAAAATTAAAATATTTAAAGTATCTAGTCAGGATACAGCATATTCTGAAGCTACTGAAAATTTATGTCTAATATATTTTGGCACCTTGTAAAGCAACTTACGATGTAAAGCAGAAGCCAGAAGTAGCTGTAAGTGTAAGCAACTGTATTAAGCGAGCATAATCATTTATTTTTGAGCTGACCTTTTCTGTCTAATTTAGCCAAATATCCTCCACTACTCTGATTTTAATGTCTCCCCAAAGTTCATGTGTTGGAAGCTTGATCCCCAATCCAGAGGTATTCAGTTGTGGAACTTTTAGGAGGAATTTAGATAATGAGGGTTCTAGCCTCATAAATAGATTGATATTACTAATATGGAAATGGGTTTGTTATTGAAGGAGTAGATTTTTTACTTCTTTGCCCTTCCATCATGTTATGAGCAGCAAGAAAGGCCTCACCAAATGTAGGCCCCTTGATGTTGAACTTCCCAGCTTCCAGAACTGTAAGCCAAAAAATTTTCATTCATTATAAATTACCTAGTCTGTGATATTTTGTTATAGCAGCAGGAAACAAAGGAGGACATCCACCAAACTATCCACTAATTGATTAAAATTAATTCGTGGCTTGCACCTGTTCCAAATTGGGCAAACTGTTGCTGGAAACATAGGCAAATTCAAGCTGTCTTGCTTTTTTTCAATGTCATGTATATAAAAAACAAGAAATAAAAAATTACTTTTGCAACAATATGTTGCAAATTATTATCAATTCCTTAGCATACATAAAATATATCAAAATATTGTACTGGTAGATAAAATTCCTTGTTAAATAATATCTTTTTTGGAACTGAAAATCAAAGAACCAATTACATCATTAATTTTATAAAGACTAAGTGCTCCTCACAATAGGTGCAAAATGTTTTAAAAACTCTCAGGAGGAAAATAGATGGATCAACTGATTTTTTTGTTTGTTTGTTTGTTATTTAGGTTTTTTTTTTCTTTTTTTTTTTTTGCTATGGACCAGGTGCACTAGCCAGAGAGAAAGGGAAAAAGAGAGAAGAAAAGTAAAAAGTCACCCCCTGGGAGGGTGTGGCCACACCACAATCCCTTCTCTTCAATTCTTCTCTTGGGATTTTGGACATATTCACACACATGCCTAGTGTGTTTTTTAAGTTTCTGGGTCCAGGACTCAAATCATGTAGTTGGCCATGTGAGATCCAGCTCCTTAACCACCACACCACTTGCTGGCATAGCTCAAGTAATTTCCACTTAGTTTTTATCATACAGAGTTTATGGGTAGCCACATTAGTTGGTATTAAGCCACAACCCATTGCTTGCTGTAGGATATAGAAATATAGGGAGCATTTTAGAAATTCCATTCCATTTCTATAGGATTGAAGGCTGTCATATCTAAGAGTTGTTCCTGCTAGTCCACTTCTGAAAATCTAGGAATTGTGTGTGGACCTTGGGAAAACATAAAGCCACTTGAGGGAAGGGATAGATGATTACTATTTCAGGAAAAGTTCATTTCTTGCCTTAGTAGAATAAATTGATAGTTTTTGTGATTAATATCATTAATACTGTACATGAATCTATTCATTAAGAGAAAATCAACAGAAATAATTATTAGTCCTTATGAACATAAACTACTGATCAACCAATAAAAGAAAACTTTTTCTTTTTAACTTGATATGTTGTGTTACTGGTACTGTCTGCAGAAATATATCTTCCAAGACAGCTTCTAGACTAATAGTTTCCAAGAATTTAAACACACTAAGTTTTCCGGAAAAAGAGGTGACATTGTTCTTAAGGGCTACTGAAGACAGAGACATAATGCTTTAAGTTCTAAGTATCTGAGTAACAAAATCCCCAATATGATATTTTGATATCAGATTTGGAGATTTGAACTTTCAGTTTCCCATTTTCTTTTTCTCTAAATTTCTTTTTTTTTAAAGAGTGGAGAGAGAGAAGCATCAGCAGTCTTGATGCTGTAATTCACCTCCAGTTTTATCCTGCCCTGGGTCGTGGGCACATGAGTGCCTGGCGTACTTGGTAGGTTTCTAGACATGGAACCTTTCTACTATACCACCATTTTATTTTATTTTTTTCAATCTATTTTTCATAAATGGTCTCCTCAGATTGAAGTTTTCAAACATCTGCTCAATATCCCCAATGTTTTTGGTATGTACATGTCTCCTAAAGAATAAATCTGGAATGGAGTAAAAATAAGCCAAGTCTTATATTATTCCCTGTCTTTATTGACTAATTATACACTTCTTCTCAAGGCTGACTTGGAAATTTCAGCTCAAAAGCTTTACTTAGAAGAACTTATTAATACCTTTCTATGCTCAAAAAGATTGTGAGCTGGAAAGTAGTAATCATAGGCTGTATATCCACTGCCCTTTGCGTCACAAGGTTCACACCCCATCCAAAAGAGAAAGGCCTTATTGCCTGAGGACATTTGCCCTGTGCCACTGAGTACTTGTCACATATAATATACCATGTTACACACATACATTTATTTCAGAATCTGTCACTCCACCACTGTAAGGCACAAATTTATGCAGATTATTTTTCTCCTGTTGAATGGTAATATTCTTTGTGGGTTTCAAATGTGGTATTTTAAAATGTATATATAAACAGGTTTGGAAAAATGGCAAGGCTAAAACTTTATACACTATACTTAGATGTGCACAATTTTTCTGTAACTGGTTTCTCATAACACAGGGTATTAGGTAATATGTAAACTTACTAAGTAAATGCATTTTAATCTCTTCTGGCTTAAGCCCTTCTCTTTTTGGATAAATATTGAGGCATCACAGAGTTTAAATCTGTTTCGGATATAAACTCTGTTTCTTCCTTTGTCTGCTAATTCCTAAGGTGCCATGAGGGCCTAGGGGGACATTCCTATGCCCTTTCTCAGTGTGTAGGGGATGAACTTATATATTTTTACATGTTTTAGTTCAATAGTTACCAAAATGCCTCAGTCATAAACTTGGGCCCTGTGTGGCCCTTTTGATTCCTTGCTGGTCTCTGCGGCAGGTCTTTTATTCTAAATAGCTGCTTAGGAGGTAGCCTGTCATCATTTTCTGCAAAGCTGTTGAAATAAACTCATGACACTTCGAGTACTTCCTGGGCTGAGTTGGACTCTCGTAGACCTGCCTTCTTTCTATGAATTCTCTGAGTCTCGATCAAGATCTACATTTGCTTGGTTAGGCTTTTCATTTCAGCCCCTGACATAGGTTTATACTGATATGTTTTAAGTTTGTCAGAGGGCTCGTGCATGTCTGTGAGAAAGAGAGAGAACGAGCACACCTCTAATGGAACATGGTCGTGCCTCAATCCCTTCCCCTCCATTTCTTTATTCTGTTGGAATTTGGGGCATGCACATAAATGTGCCATGTGTATTTCTCAAGTCACCAGCTCTGGGACTTCCTGTTGACCCTCTGGGATCCAGCTCCCTTAACCACTAGACCGCTGGGCCAGCTCCTCTCTGAGCTTTACCACAATTCCCATGAAAAGTAGGCTAAGTCTTACCTCTCAGCCACTTCCAATATCTCTATTGCAACTATCATGCTCCATGGAAAATGAAGTAGTTCCAGTAGCACTAATTCTAGATCTTCCCTCCCTTACACATGCTACACTGCCATGTCTGTGTAGTAGTCATTTCATGGTAGTGTGAGATGTTCTAGGTGGTTATCTTTCCAGCAGGGCATAAGACTCCTTACAAGGACCTAAGCTCTTTTAGATTAGAAACCTTTTTTCTAAATTTTTAGGTGTTTTACTATACCTTCTTTCTGTTCACACATGCCAGGATGGCAGAAATTGAGATGAGCATCTCTCTTTTTGTTTTTGCCTTTTTTGTTTTGCCTGCTACCCTTAGAAAAATCATCTACTTTTCTTTTTTTTTCCCCTTCAGACGTATTTTCTGTATCGTATCTTTCTCCTGCCAATATGGCTTTC
>NW_006160175.1:1324850-1351106 GCF_000334495.1 Tupaia belangeri chinensis
TACACATATATCTAATTACTGAGAAGGAAACTATGTCAGGAAATATTAGAAAATGTTATCCTCATTTTTCACAGTGTTGCACTGACAGGAATCATTGAATCATATCTCAGAAAAAAATTCTGAGTGCCATTAATTTGATATATTTTTATATATTATATGTTTTAGTTCAATAGTTACTAAAATGCCTCAGTCATAAGCAAAGTAGAGAGAATTTTATGCTTTTGAAATTTTAATGACAACATTTAGAGATGTCTATTAAGAGATGTTTTACTGAGACCTATAACTGTCATAAATATGTACCACCCGATTGAATTTTGAAAAATATTTTTAATAATATTTATTTGATGCTTTTTATTTTGCAAAGTGCTTTGCTTTTATTATCTTATTTGATCTTCACAATGTTCTTGTGATGTAGGTAAAATAGATGTTTTTGTTCTACTTTATAGAAGGAGAAGTTAAAAATATTAAGTGGATTACTCTGTATCACATAGTACATTGATATTTGCACTAGAGCAAGAAAGGATTGTAGTACTTCATTTTGCTTCTGGATTGGTATTTTTTCATGGAAATTATAATACTTTATTACTTGAGAAATAAAAAAAGGAAAATCAAACGTTTCACTTGTTTTTATATAAAGAGAATCATTAATATAATGTGCCCATCTCCTGCATAGTGTGCATGTATGCAAGAGTGTCAACTTAGTAGGTTTATCCTCGTTCCAAAGACAAATGGGCTTCTTTTTCTATTGTACTGATAGGTGTGTCTTACACACTCCTCAGGCTTCCTGATCTCCAGGCTTCTCTGGGTGTTCCAGTTTCCATCTTTCTTGACTCATGTACTTGTTTACAGTTATGTTTATCTCTTGGTCATGACACTTGGTGTTGTTATTCCAACTATGACTTCTGTCTTCTCTTTAGAATCATGTTTAATATACATCTTTATGACTACATTTTCATCTCTAGTGATGCTATTGTTGAACCTATTTAGGCCCTTGATTATCTGTACAATTTCTCATGAACTAATTCTTTCATCTAATCAAATATTATTGCAAATTATTTTTAGAGAAAAAAATGATTTCATGCTGTAGATAGATTGTAGTGAATATATTGCATTGGTCTGGATGACTGAATGTGTTGAGCATGTCCAATATTGATAACTTTCTTTTTTTTTCATTAATTTATTTATTTTTACATTTTCCATAAACATTTACTTTACAAATAAAACAATTGATCTCATACTCCATATGAGCTAAAATTGACAGCTAATCTCTTGACCGTTAATATACAGCTTTCAAAATTTCAAAATACTGAATTTTAAAGATAATGTTGAAAATATTTCTTATAATTTTGTATAATTTTCCCTGTAACTCTAGAACAATAGAGACAGTATGTTTTTTAAATATTTTTGAGAAAATATTTACTCAAATTCTTGAAAAGCAAATGTCCAGCACAATTTTCACACATAAACCTTCTCAATTCAGCCCTTCGCACCAAGTATTCTGGGATATACCATCTGCTAGCAAAGATCAGTCTCTTATTCTTCCTTCAAAGTCTTTCTCAAGATAATCCTATGGTGTGGTTGCTCTTTTGCGATCCCTACTGATTACAATGCTGGGCTGGAAAAGTCCAGGTTATTTTATGTTATAAATTCTTTCATATATCTTCTCTAATTCTCTCTGCCAGGTAGAACTATTTATGGTACCAGGCCATCTTTCTAAGAGCTTCTGTTAACTTACTCGAGACCCACCTTAGTTCCATAGTTTTCTGATTAATCTTCAGATATGACATTCCAGTCAAAGCCCTGCCCAATAATGAGTATTTCCAATTTCTGATTCAATGCAACAAGCATTATTGAATTTATGCAAATAACCCTTCTGCCACAAAATAAGTACTCCCAAATATTTTCCAATTACAGAGGGATCAGAAAGGAAGAAAAGTTTATGTTTCCATTTAAAGAAACAAACAAGAAAAATATTTTAAGAAATCACTGAACCTATCAACAACTCAAAAGAAAGTAAAATGCTTAAATTTGAAAAAGAAAGCATAGTAAAAAAAAAAATCAGTAACGTTCCACTCAAAAAGTCATAAAATTCTATTACACCAGTTCAGTCTTATGTTCAAACTCCCTTATGTTGAATACGCAGTGTTACTGTGGTCCAATCTTTTCACTTATATCCTGAAAGTTAACATTCAATGTTATTATTGATATTTCTTGTCCATAGCATTAAATTGGTCATTTTCTTGGTTGCCCTTTGTTTTCTGATTTCTTTGTCTTTTTTTTTTTTAATGTGTCTTTAATTTTCCTGTTAGAGCACTCCTTTTAGAACTTCTTGAAGAGTGGGTCTTCTATTAGCAAATTTTTTCAGCTCTTGTTTATCTGAGAATGTTTTAATCCTTTCTTTCCATATGAAAGATAATCTTGCAGGGTATAGTATTCTTGCTTGAAACTGTTTCTCACTTAACACTTTGAATCTATTTTCCCATTCTTTCCTTGCTCACATTGTTTCTGAAGAGAGGACTGATATTTGCCTGATTGGATAACCTTTATAAATAATCAATTTTAGTATCTTGTCTTTGTCTGTAGATTTGGCCAGTTTGGCTATAATGTGCGTTGGAGAAAATCTTGGGTTGATTCTATTAGGGGTCCTTTGTATCTCTTGGGTCTGGACATTTGAATGCCTCTCTAGATTTGGAAAGTTTTCTTCCAAGATTTCATAGAGTAGATTATCAATGCCCTTATTAGTGTCCTCACCTTCTGGGATACCAAATATCCAGCTGTTTGGGCACTTAATGCTGTCTAGTATTTCTTGTATAGTATTCTCATTTTTGGGGGTTATTTTAAATTTGATTACATCTGCAAATGCCTTATTTCCAAATAAGCTTCATTCATAAATCTTAGGGTTTGAGACTTGAACAAATTTTCTATTGGGGATGAAGTGATAACTGTAACAGATAGGAAGCAGAGTATGTCTGGAGGAACAAATGAAAAGAACCAGTTGGACCAGCCCATGGCCTAAGAGTTAAGAAAACCAGACATGGTTGACCCAGCAGTTTGAATCCTTGCACTAGCATCTTGAAAAATACTCTGTGTTCATGCATATTCCAGATCCTGATAGGATGAAGTGGAGGAGAAGGGATTATAGTGTGACCACACTCCAAAGCGGATGCTTTCTCTCTCTCTCCGTCTCCCTGTCTTTCTGGGGAGCACAGACTTCATACTCTAGTAAATTTAAGAAGGAAAAAAGAAAAAGGGAGAGTCAATATATATAACCCCTGGGAAGAAAAAAATAGTAGTTCTGAGTATTCATTTATAATGCGGATATTAAGCATAGACTTGCCACTAATAAAGTGAACTGAATGAGCATTTTTTTCTCATCATCTTTAAGGATGATTTCATTTACAATCTACACTTTGTGAAGAAAGCTATCAAAGGAGGGTAACTGGTGTAGGCTGTCTGAACATGATAGACTCAGAAGACAGGTTTGTTGCCTTTATTGAATGTAGCGCCCTAGGCTTTAAAATTGGCATGCTCTTTATAAATCTCTCAAACTGCTAAAATAGGACTCCTGCAATTTTGGAAGTTATGAGAACAGTGAACTATATCAGTTATGGTAACTATATCTTAGGTGGCAGAATGACTAGACTTTGTGAAATACATCTTATAAAATATTGCACATTTTTCAAGCTTTGCATTTGTTTCTTTATAACTTTGTTTACATTGAAGATAACCATACTGTCCAGGAAAAAAGTCGCATAAATTTTTGTGGTGATCATTCTCTGCAGGAAAAAAGTCGCATAAATTTTTGTGGTGATATATTTAAAAATTTTTACATAGATGTTTCATGGCATTTATAGAAGAGTACCCATAGTTCAGCCATTAATTCTTCTTATTTTTGCATAAACTCTAAAAATGAATTCTTTAACAAACTTCCCATATGATGCATACTTTCACTAGAGAGAGTAGTATAAAGAGAGAGAGAGAAAGTGAGAAAGCAACTCCCCTCTGCAAGGGGGAATGACAATGCCACAATTCCCTCTCCTCCGTTTTCCTCTTGGAATTTTAGGTACACGTGACTTGGTGTTCTTCAACCCACTCGGTCTAATACTCAAATGCAGTCAAGCCATGTGGAATCCACCTGCCTTAACTACCACGTTACTTAGATAACCCTCAAAGTAATTTTCTTTTTTACTAAAAACATTTGGGTAGATTTTAGTGTCATAAGTGATAGGAAATACTCCATTCTCAAATTATTAGGACTCTCTATATTTAAATTTTAATTGCTTAATCTGGAAGACAACTTTGGTGATTTAAAGTTGTGGTGAAAAGCACTGCAAGCCTTCAAACCTACAATCAATTTACAAAAATATGCCAGTTCTGAATTTATTGACCATCTGTCAGTCTTCCCTCACTCTTAGCTAGCTGTCGGTGTTTATTATTTGATGCACTCTGTAATGAGTCACTGCAAGGAACAATTCACATCTACAGCACAATGATTAATGAGGTCATTGTCTACCCACAACTACCTCAGCCATCATTCTTCCCTTCCAGGCATGAGTAAATGGCAATCCCCAAATCAAAAGGAGATTCCCAGAGCCATTCAAAGTACCAAGTTCCTTGTGTACTATGTTAATTCTATAGGCATGTTATAAAAATCAGCTACATTCAGTTAAAGCTCTCCTATGATGTTTACAAAAGTTAAATCTGTAATAACTTAAAGACATTCTAAAAGTTTATGGATGTTTTTTACACACATTTAGATTCATACACATAGAACTATATAATTATTATTTGTCTATAATACACAGTGTTGAAACATAAGTAAATTTGGAACAGACAAAGTGAAATCTTGGGACCCTGCTATCTTTGTTCAATTTTTTTCTTAGAGACTTTAAATATACTTAGAGCATGCAGGCAGCATTCTCATTGTGAGACAGTCTGTTACAGTCTTAGAGGCATGGACATTTGTGTCAGGCAGATCAGAATCTACCACTGATTAACTGTGATGCAGTGGACAGCTACTATTCTTTTCTCATCTTCAGTATTTTTGCATGTAAAATATGTACACTGTTCGCTACTTGGTATGATTGTTAGTAATATTATGTGAGATGAGATTGCAAGACAATCTGGCATTAAACACCTATCTTAGACCCTCATGTTGGTAGCAACAAGGAATTTAGAAACCAAACAAAGGGACCAGCAGATGGCATAATGGTTACATTGCTGGACTCTTACATACTCAACCTTGGTAAGAGTCCCAGACCTGGTGGCTTAAAACTCACACCGGACATGTGTGCATGTGTACCCAAGATCCCAAGAAAAGAATGGAGAAGAGACTGCAACATGGCAATCCTCTTGGGAGGTGACTTCTCATTTTTTGTCTCTCTGTCTATCTCTGTCCTTCCAATGAGTGCATGTGCCCTATAGCAAAAAAAAAAAAAAAAAAAAAAAAAAAAAAAAAATTAAAAATAACTCTCTAAAAAAAATAAGAAAGAGAAAAAGTTGTAATTTTTTCTTTCTGTTTGCTGTTGGGCACCTGTAAGAGAGAGAGATACAAAGAGACAGAGAGAAAAGAGAACTCCACCCCACCACCACCCCAGGGGAATGGCCATGCTGTAATCCCTTATCCTTAATTTTCCTCTCTGAATTTGGGGGATGTATGCACACACACCCACACTTGGCATGTTTTTTAAACTACAGGGTCCAGGACTCAAATCTCACAGTCAGCAACGTGGGATCCAGTTGCCTTAAATTCAAGACCACTTGCTGGCCCAGAAGTTGTAAAAAATGTGAAGCCGAAATTTCAACCAGGTTAACTTCCAGCATGTTAAAAACGTTCTATGATTTATATCTTTTTAAAAAACTAAGCTGTTAATTTGTCAGCTCAGTGGTACAGTGGTGATATGAAGCTCAAATGATGCTGGCTCCATATGGAAGATCATGGGTTTAGTTTCTCCTGTCAACCTATATATGCCTGGTGCACATATCCATGATCCTTGCTTGCCATCAGGGCTAGAGGGAGAATTGTATCTTAAGACATGAGTGAGGGTACTTTTCTCTCTTTCTCTCTTCCTGTCTCTCATGCTCTTGAAAGAAACTTAAAAAATAATGCTGGTAAGATTTAAGGCAAGAATCTCTAGATTTTATGTCATGATAGTGAATAGTTACTTTAATTTATTTCGGGAAATTAAAAGACTCAAGAGAGAAAGCAAAACACAAGGACAAAGTAAATAAGAGGATGAATACCATCTATACTATTGATCTATCATCTATTTGATAGGGTACATAGACACTTGACATATGTCCATACATGGGTGCTATTCTTAAAATAGAAGCAGAACGATCATATAGGAGACTGAAAACATTCTAAGAGATAATAATAATAAAAAAAACAAATAAATAAGGCTGCATTTGGATGAGAGCCATATCATATCAATAAGATGATTTATTGAGGCTGCTTTTAACATGGCTTAAACTATTAACACATCCTGGGACCAGCAGTTAGTGTAATGGCTATGTCCCTGGACTCCCACGTAGTCAACTGTGGTTCAAGTCCTGGACCTGGTGGCTTAAACTCACGCTGGGCGCATGTGCGTGCGTGCCCAAGATCCTGAGAGGAGAATGAAGGAGAAGGGATTGCAGCATGGCCACCCCCTCTGGGGGGGGTGATTTCTCGCTTTCTATCTCTCTGTCTCTCTCTGTCTGTCTGGCGAGCGCATGCGCCCTATAGCTAAAACCTCTCAAAAAAAAAATTAAACTATTAACACATCCTTAGGTGCTTTATGACAAAGACTACACTGTCTAATAAGTGATTGTTATTACCTGAATATGCCGGAATAGAATACAGAGTGGACTTATAAGCAGGTCATCTAAGTAGCACGACAGGAAAAATGCTGATATAGGATAAGGATGTCTACTTATTTTGACAGGGCTAACTAACTAGTAGACATGTGGTTCTTCTAAATGGAAACAACCTAGCACGTCAGATAGAACAGTTCTCCAAGTTGTGAGCACCACAGTGAACTGCCTGATTCTGATGTTAGAGGGTGTACACTATTAAATGGACCAGGATATTAGATATCACATAATGATTTTAGTTTGAGTCATTCTATCATAAACTTTAATATCTTGGGCTCTGGAATCATCACTTTGGGTGCTTGCTTTTATGATTGTATCTTTCTCACATTTCCTTAACATTTAAGAGGAAAAAGTTGATTTTCTTGATTGGCAGCTCTTATCTAACACTATTTTCCTATCAAGTAAACCTCTAAGAATTAGGTCCAAATTTTCTAGAGTCCTTTCTACCTGAAGAAATCTGATATTTGGCTTGAAGTCTGCATAAATGCCAAGGGTAGAATTAGGTAGCAATACATTCCAAGTGTAACTTAGGGTATAATGGATTATGAGTGGGGCGAGATCTGCTGACTCTGTCATCAGATCTCAATGTCTTGGTGAATTTACCAGGGTGGCCCAGGGGTTATAGCTTTGCTTATTCTGTGTTACTAAATCTGGATTTCTTTTTAAATTTGATTTTTGCCCACCAGTTTTCCAGAGATATCAGAACCTGAAAGGGTTGTTTACCACTGACCAAATTTATCAAAATAAAACAATCCTAAGGACACATCTTATTGATTTGGAAAAGCTGTCAGGAAGATAATAATATTTATAGTCCCTGTAACAAATCAAATTTTATGGAAGCCCAATTACAAAGAGTTATGCAGGGAGAAAAGAAAAAGAGAAAGATGTAGTTGAATAATGCAAATGTTTACTAACATAAAGAAAAGACATGCAGACTTTGTGTAGTAAAATCTTATGATTGGGATGTTGGTAATTTGAATTAGTGATATTTTATTTCTTATCTTGACTGATGAAGAATGAATGATACTTTGAGAAGGGACTGGACTGCTGATGCACACGATTTGAATACGATGCACTAAGAACTGTAATAAAAAATTTAGAAACATAATGAAAATTAGAACACCGAACAGTTGTTTTCTTACCATAATAGAATTTTAGGTCTTAAAGAAACCTCAAGAGATCATATGATCCAACTCTGCTATTACAGTTAAATAATCAACGTGAGTAATGGTTATGGAACTCACCCAAGATCACATAACTAATTAGTATTGAGCAAAAGCCAGACACTAGGTCTCCTGACTATTAGACTACTAGTGCTTTACTTGATCTACTTATCCAAATCATCTCTAATCAATATAGACTGCAAAATGTATCTAGCAGGGCCAATTATCTTGTTTTACTACAAATATCTGAGAGCTGAAAATTTAAGTTATCAACAATTATGCAGTTAAGACTTTTCACTACTTTAAAATTTTTTCTATCATAATACACTATTGCTTTACAACAAAGAGGTAAATAAGGTTCACAATATTGCAAAATAATAAAATTTTTATATTTTCTTATTACTCATTGGGCTCTTTGTTGTACAGTAAAGAAAATTTATGCTTAGAATTAGAAGTAAAGTGCTATCATATAGGGATTTTGAAGCATAAAAAAGTATAACTTAACTATGTAAAGAAATCTAAATTTCCAAGAGCATACAAAACACATTTGAAGAACTTTCTCCACACGTTTTCCAGTGATAATGAGTTTCTTTTACTAAATTCTCTACTATTGTGCCAATAACAAATCAACTTATATGGCACAAAGAGGTGTGGTATTATCTGTTGAAGATATTTTGTAGTTTTATCAACAGTACTAGAGAGAAACGTTCACCTGTTGGAATATCCATTTTGTAAGACAAATAATAATGTGATTGATTGTATGGAAGAAAATGAAATGAAAACAAAAATTTTAACAAAAAAAAAGAGTAATTTCTTTAATTTTTCTTTTGAGTTTTACAGTAAAATTAGGCCCATAAATTTCTTCAAAAGTAAGGTGACTTTAAAAAGAAATAAAAATAGGGACCAGTAGTTAGCGTAATGGCTATGTCGCTGGACTCCCATGTTGTCTACTGTGGTTCAAGTCTGGACCCGGTGCCTTAAATTCAGCCGGGCGCATGTGCATGCGTGCCCAAGATCCCGAGAGGAGAATGGAGGAGAAGGGATTGCGGCATGGCCATCCCCCTGGGGGATGATTTCTCGCTTTCTGTCTCTCTGTCTCTCTCTGTCTGTCTGGCGAGCACACACACCCTATAGCAAAAACCTCTCAAAAAAAAAAAAAAGAAATAAAAATAGAAGCATGAGAAGTGTTAATGAAGGGATCAGCAATTAGCATCATGGCTATGTCGCTGGACTCCCATGTTGTCTACTGTGGTTCAAGTCTGGACCCGGTGCCTTAAATTCAGCCGGGCGCATGTGCATGCGTGCCCAAGATCCTGAGAGGAGAATGGAGGAGGAAGGATTGTGGCATGGCCATCCCCCCTTGGGGATGATTTCTCGCTTTCTGTCTCTCTGTCTCTCTCTGTCTGTCTGGCAAGCGCACATGCCCTATAGCAAAAATCTCTCCAAAAAAAAAAAAAGTAATGAATATGTATATCTAGACACTCTTAATTTTCTAGATGTATGCTCAGACAATGTTATTTGAGTAATCTTGTTCTTGGTAGATCCCAGACTCCTGTTTCCTCTCAAAGGCAATTTGCCAAGATACAGTGTTCCCTAGTGCAGAGTTTTGTTTATTTTTAAAAATTAATTAATTAATTTATTTGTTTTGTGAGAGAGAGAGAAAAAGAGAAAGAGAAACAAACATTTTTAATAGGATCTCACATAATGATCCTCCCTGCAGCTGTTCCTACTTAGTCAGGATCATGAGTACATGTGCATGCCCCTGGCGCGTATATATCAACCTGAGAACTGAATCCTAATCTTCCTTAAGGCTTCCAGCACTAAAGAACATTGTGCTACTGATGCACCATGGCAGCTGGGACTGTGCTGAGGTTTCAATGCAGTTCTTAAAATATATTTTAGGGAGATATAGTCTAATGATGATAACCTAGCTAATGAAAGAAGTATGTAACAGATTAAAAAACCCCATTTTTTCTAATATCTAAATGGTTTCTCTGAACAATTATTGCTAAATAAATCAATTACATATTAGTTTATTAACTGTTACTAAAAGATGTTATTATATAATTCCAATAAAAGTAGAATGAATCAGAAATTACAATTTGCTAATTTTCATAGTAATAAGTTTTTAGGTAAAAATCATTGCATGGTAAAACTAGTGAATAAAAATTAATGAGCAACAACACATTTACTTAATCTCAAAATAACTTCTCACAAGATACTTATTGATTATAAAAGGAAAATTAATACCTTTATAGTGGAGAGATCTGGCATGCTATCTTAATCTAGTGATAAAAGTTAACATTATCGCTAATGGGACAAATTAACCTCATGTACCTTCTGATACAATACACCAAGAATGAAATTCACTCTTGCTTTATTTTTAATTTTTTCCTAAAAGAGCATAAACTGAATATAATCATCAGAAAACACAAACCAAAGTAGAGAAACGGTTTGCAGAATCGTTGGCTTGTGCTATACAAATGTCAAGGCTAAGAAAGACAACGAAAGAGAAATTGGTTGAAAATGATTAAAAGTGATATAAATGACATAAATGAGAAAATAAAATTTGAATAAAGTCTACAGACTGTGTTATAAAATTAAATCAATCTTTGTTTCTGATGTTGATAAATTGCACTGGTTGTATAAGAAAATAACCCCCAAAGCACTGTCAATAATCACAAAAATAGACAAGTAGGATTACATTAGGTTAAAAAGTTTCTGTCCAGGAAAAGAAACAATAATTTGAATGAATCAACAGCCCTTGGAATGGAAGAATATATTTTCAAACCATGCCTCAGATAAGGACTGATGGTCAGAATATATGGGGAACTCAAGTGGCTTACCTGGAAAAAAAAAATCAACCCAATTAAAAGATGGAAAAAGGAGTTGAATAAAGAACTCTCCAAGGAAGACATATGAACATCCAAAAATCATATAAAAAAATGCTCAACATTCCTTATAGTAAGAGAGTTGCTAAACTCTCAAAACTGCAATGAGATACTACCTAACCCCAGTCAGAATGGTTTATATTAAAACAATTAAAAAAAAAATGGTAAGTGATGTGGCATGACTGTGGTGAAAAGGGAATTCTCCTACACTATTGGTGGGAATGTAAATTAGTTCAGCCACTGTAGTAAACAATATGGAGGTTTCTCAAAGACCTACAAATAGAACAACGGTATGATACAACAATTCCACTCCTGGGTATCTGCCCAAAAGATAGGAATACAGCCAGTCAGAAAAACACTTGCACATCCATGTTTATTGCAGCATTATTCACAATTACTAAGACATGAAACCAACCCAAAGGTCCATAAACAAATGAATAGATTGAAAAAGTGTGGCACATATATGCTATGGAATACTATTCAGCCATACAAACAATGAGACCCTGGCATGGCATTTAATAGAAACTAGGTGAATATGGAAGATTTACTGTTAAGCAAAGCAAGCCATACCATGAAGGAGAGGCATTGCATTTCCCCACTCAATAGCTACCAAATGTCTGCATTCTATGGCAGAAACTGAAATATTGGAAGATATAGAAGCATGGAGAGCAATTGTAGATACTAGAGTTAGTTTTGGAAGAGGGTGGGAAATGGGGAAAGGTGAGAGGAAGAGAATCAAGGGGGAAAAGAAAGAAGCAAACCATTTAAGGAGCATAAAAATGGACAATTATCTGCTGTTGATAGTGTTTATTATATTTTAACTGGACTAATACACAGTTTATTTATGCTGGGAAAAATTATTTTGCATGTCACAATGACATACAGTGATTAAATGTATAAAAAATGAATTCAATCTATATAAAAAATAATCCTGTGTTTACCCTATGTACCCTAAGGTAACTCTGTAATTCTTGTTAGCACAGAATCCTGGCAACCCCCTAGATTACAGTACACATAGGAGTCCTGGTATAAACAGGTAGGACCAATTAGTTCATCTGTCTTATTATAACTGACAACAAATATATGAAAAACAAGCAAAAAGAGAGATTTCAGTTACAACTGAAATTGAATGGTCAGTTCATGAATGGTAGACATGGAAAAAACCCTAAAATTCGTAGAAATTCCATTTATTTACAATAACCCAACGATTCAGTTAGATCTTTCTCTCTCTCTCACACACACTTTCTCTCTCTCTCTCTTTTTTTCTTTTTTTCTTTTGCTTTCTTCTTTTTTTTTTTAAATTTTGCAGACAGTATGTGCACTCACTGTAGAGAGACAGAGAGGGGGAAGCAAGAAAACACCCTCACATGGGACATGGTTGTGTCCTAATCCCTTCATCTCCGTCTCACCCTTCTTTCGGGATTTTGGGAATACAGGGTCACATGCCCGTCAAGTTTTGCAAGCTGTTTGGTCTGGGACTTGAGGCTGACTATCTAAGATCCAGCTGCCTTAGCCGTTAGGCCATGGGCTGGTCCTGGAACTTTCCATAGTAGGTTCAATCTTTAGCAAATAAAATATTTTTACATTTGAATATAAAAACCTGCTGAAAATTGTTTCAATTACATTCATTATCTTTCAAAAAAAAAACAAACAGAAAGTATTACCACTTCAAACAATGTTTTCGTGAAATAGGCATTGCAATGTTTTAGTTCAACTCACTGAGTAAGTGTACTTTCGGATACTGGTTCAGTAGTGCAGATATAACATGGTGATATGCTCTAATTATATCTGGTGACATCACTAGCAACAACTGTTTTATGTGATGAAGAAAAAAATTAAAAGAAAAATAGGTCGTGAGGTCTGTTGTGAGTTCATTGAAATGGGGTAAATAAGTTATTGTCTTATCTACAACTAATTGGCTTAGGAACTGCTTACATTGGAATCTGTGTTTTCCAGCTCAGACAGAAAATGTAGGAAATTTTACAAGATCTCATAAGACTCCTACTAGATTATAAATATTGTCTCTCTACGAATGTCTTCAATAAAGTAATGTGAAAGTGATGGTTTAGCATTCTCACCTCAATAGACACATGGTTACCTTTTCTCCTCAATGACTGACTTTATTTTTCACACAATTGAGAACACTGAGAATCTTATAAGATTAAGAAAAATACACTGCTTATCTTTGAACCCTTTTCATCTACTACTCTGTTCTTACTCTGCTTTCTGGCGCCTGCACTCTACCAAGATGTCAAGTAAACAAGCTCTATAGATCAAAATCCTTCTCAGAATCTTTAAATTTTGTTTTTGTTCTGTAGAATTAAAAAAAAAAAGTTTAGCATGAAAGACAAAAGACCTATAATATAACACAAAGAAAGATTATTGGCTGAATTTCAGACATTGTAAGTCATAGCAGACAGTGTGGGGAAGGTACGCATGCCTGCCCTCTGAATCTTGCTATAGGTGGGCTCTTTTATATGTGTAAAAATATCCCTAATTTCTACAATCTCTATGACTTCCAATCAAGTCTACTCAGTGTCTATTTGATACAGTATGATAGGCAGATAGTTCTGTTTTTTCTCATTGCTTGGATTGTTATTTCACTGTGGTATTTGTTGAATATCACTGAGTTGTACAGAAATTGCTCTTGGCAGTGTTTGCAAAATGATCAAAAATCCTGCATTTAGTAGATACAAACTATAAATTTCTTTATACTTTTGTGTTTTATCATACTCTTTTCTATAAGAAAATTAAACAAATGTGAATGAATGAAAGTAAAATACAAATTCCTTTTCATTAATAGCAGACTCCCTTTGGTATTTGCTTCTGAGAAGTTCTCATTACAAATTTTTAGCCTGAGGTCTGCTGAAAATCATTCAAGCCCTTTAGAAATTTAGGTGTCAAATCCTTCTAGATGTATATTTTAACACTCCAGGCTTGTTTGAATCACTTATTCCCTTTGGACCTTTCAGTGTCATGCTTTTAATCACTTTTCCTTGAAGAATTTAGTTTTGTTTTTCATTCTTTTTGACTAATAGCCTCAGTTTCTTTTTTAATTCTCTTTGCCCTTTTCTGTACAAATTCATTTCTGTCTGCTCCTTTCCCTATCAAGAGGATAAGTACTATATCAGATGAGTTCCCCTCCTTATTAACACAGCAGACATTTTTTGAGGTAGTGGTAATGGCAATGGGTATTGAGACTGAGTTTTGACACCAAATTTCTCTTAGGTCAAAGATCTGTATGAACTTTATGCAGAAACATAAACTCTAATATACTTTTTAAACTTTTTTGCATCTGAATTATAATGAATAATTATTGAATTGGGGATATATTTTTTTCATTTGCTTGTTTCTTCCTTGAGCAAACGTCAGCGAGAGAGAGACAGACAGAGAAAGAGACAGAGACAGAGAGACAGGGCCCTCATTTGGGTTTGGGCTCTGAAATCCATCCCCAGTCTCAGCTAGCACTAGATTATGGGCTCACACTTTTCTGGTGTACTCAGATCAGTCTATGAATGAACCCGGAAATTTTCCATGTGGGTCAACCTCTCAGAGCATTGCATTTTACTGATGTGCCACTGCCTGGCACCTGGGGACATCTTTTTAAAAGGTAGTTTTACATTTCTATTTCTGTCATTTCTTTTATTCTGTAGTCTTGGAACTATTTCTATATTCAGTAATCAACATACTTAACTTCATGTATTATTTGATCTTTCCTTCTTTTACTCATTTATTCAAAACCTTTTGGTGTTATAGTATTACCCCCCTTCTTCAAATAGTGATATAGTAGATGTATAAAACTAGTCACTTGCCACTCTGTTGGTCTTATTTTTGCTAAATTATTTCTATCTGCAATTATTCTGGTATTTCAAGACAGTCATATGTCCTTAGTGTGTCCCTGAACTTGCTATTCTCTGTTGGTTTTTCAATGCAGGCATTTCCTTAGCACAGAAGTACTTTTGGCATGTTGTGGGACTCTTTTGGGTGGGGCCTGTGTGAAAGATGGATGACAGTTGGGTACTTTAGCAGCAGCTTGATGGCAAATGGAGATAGTGCCTTCAAATATGTCTGCAGAACACAGTGAAGCAAAACTCAAGCAGCGAGGCATATCTGTGGAATCCAGGGACATGTCAACAAGACCTGCCGCAACAGGAAATCAGGGCTTTAGTTTGAATTCAAAACAGCAGTTGACTTCACTGTCTCTGAAGGCAAGTCTTTTTACAAGAAGGCACATTAACTACTGATTTGTAGTAAGGACAGTCTTCCATTCAGCAGTATAGTAACATTTGCTACTCAACTATTAGTATTAAATTCCTTATTTCCAATGCTAAGATATAATTTAAAAGATCTTACATCTGCACTTACTTAGCCACTTACCATGTGAATACTTTTACTTTCACTCCTTTAGATAATACACAACTGATATAAATTTACTGCCTTAGAGACAATTTACACTAAGATATATATAGCTAGATAGCTAGATAGATAGATATAACATTTACACTAAGATATATTTATATATATAAAATTTTAGGAGTGCAGCTCTATAGAATAACTAGCTCAAATACATTTACAGTTCAAATATATCTACATATGACAAGAGGCATCTTGTGCATGAGTTCAGAAACTTGGCATTCTGTAAATATATAGGAAATTTAAGATTTTATATGTCTAGGAGCAAAATCCAGGGATTGGCATTTGAGATTAAAATCTCAGAAACCTTCTGTTTCCTGTATTATCTCCAAACTGTTGGGTCATCAGAAAAGCCATGATGCATTTTTGCATAGAAAAATATGTCATGATTTTCTCAATGACTTAATAATATCTATCAATTTGTTCAAAGCAAATATTTGTTAAGTGTAGAATTTGTACATGGTAGTGTGCTAAACTAAGCATATATTGGGATAGCAAATAAACATAATAATGTTGGGACCAGCAGATGGTATAATGGTTATGTTGCTGGATTCCCACGTAGTTTACTGGGGTTCGAGTCCTGGACCCCATGGTTTAAAACACATGAAGCGTGTATGAGTGTGTACCCAAGATCCCAAGGGACAACGGAGGAGAAGGGATTATGGTGTGGCCATTCCCCTGGGGCTGGTTTCTCACTTTCTGTCTCTCTGGCATGCACACATGCCCTACAGCAAAAATTTGGGACAAATAAGAATAGAAGTGATCAAAAAGCATCCCCATGCACAAATGATGGCAGACCAGAATTAGACCAAGACATACAAAGGTTTGATCTTCAAGATGATGGCCCTCTGGAGGCTGATGAAATGCCTCCTTTTTATGATAGAGTTTATTATTGGAGTTAGCAAGGCAGTGGCATCAAGAGTAAGTTATAGTTAGGACCCAGGAAACCTAGGAAACCTCAAGGTCTTTGCTGGCCCCAGGGCATGGGGCTCACTGCAGGCTCATGGATAAGATGCTCAGAATTAGGCAGAATCTGAGTGTGCAGAGATTAATAATCGCACTTCCTGGAAACCAAGCACAGTTGTCTCAGGTTTGGTGATGCTACAGATAGCTGAAGACTGCTTGGAATAATAGAATAGGATCCCATATAACCAAGAGAACATAATATCCAAACTGACCTAACAAGGCCGCCCCTTCCTCCCCTGCCCCGGAGATGGCCATGCTGCAATCCTTCCTCCTCTGTTTTCCTCTCAGGATTTTGGGCACTCACACATATGCTCCCAGTGTGAGTTTTAAGTCGCTGAGTCCAGGACTCAAACCGAGGTTGACTATGTGGGAGTCCAGTGACATAGCCATTATGTCATCAGCCGGTTCCCCATTATTTATTTTCAATACGTTATTTTCTTTAGAAGTTTAGTACTCTTGTAACTTTACAATTTCTTTTTATAGTTGTTAGTATGTTAATGTTGCTAATAAATATATATATATGTGTGTGTGTGTGTGTGTGTGTGTGTGTGTGTGTGTATTTTTGAGTCAGATTTAATATTTTAAGTTTTCCTGGAGAATCATCCATTTTACTCATTTTTTTCTTCTTTTTTAATATAAAAATTGTACATATTTAAGTTGTAAAACATGGTTTTTTACTTTTTTTTAAAGAAAAATCATGGTGTTTTGAAACATACATACATCGTGGATTTGCTCAATAAAGCTAATTAACATATTCTTTACCTCATATACTTACTTTTTTGTGACTAAGACTTTTAAAATTTTAAAATATACTCTCAGGGGCCAGCAAGAATCATGGTGCTTAAGGTGCTGGATCCCACATGACAGACAGTGTGGTTCGAGTCTTAGACCATGGTTTTAAAATCATGCCAGGCACATGGGTGTGCATTTTCAAAATCTCTAGAAGAGACTGGAGGAGAAGGGAATGCAGTCTGGCCACTCCCCTGAGAGATGATGTCTAACTTTCTCTCTCTCTTTTTTTCTTTCTAGCAAGTGCTTGAGCTTTATAGCAAAAATAAACAAACCAAAAAACCCTATTCTCAGTTATTTTGGAGAATGCAGCATATAGTTATTAATTAGAGTCAACATGTTGTATAATAGATCCCTTGAACTTATTTCTCCTATCTAAAATTCTGTATATGCTGGACAATATCTCCCCAGTCTTTGCCTCTTCCATTTACTTGCCACATACTTCTACCATTCAAGCCCCTGATAACCACCATTCTGTTGTCAACTTCTATGAGTTTAAGTTTTTTAGATTCCAATGATAAATAAGATCTTGAAGAATTTGTCTCTGTGCCTGGACTACTTCACCCAATATAATGTCCTTCAGGCTTATCCAGATCGTTGTAAATTACAAAATGAAATAATTTCTTAAGAACACAAATCTGTTAGTTTTCTATTAGAGTATAATAAATTTAATTATGCAAAACAACACTCACTTATGATTTTAAGATTTTTGTGGGTTGGGAGTCTGGCCATAACAGACCAGATGGTCTCCAAGGCTGCAATAAAGTCGTCAGCCTGTATTAAAGTCTCATTTGTAACTGAGGATCTTCTTTCAAGCTCATAGGGTTGTTGGCATAATTGAGTTTCTTACAGTTATGGGACTGAGACTTTCAACTCTAGATCAACCCCTAATTCTGTGCTATGTGGCCTTAATATCATAACAATTTACTTCTTCAAGACAATAAAAATCTCTTTTTCCAGTCGTATAGGATAAAGTCATAAAACCTAAATGAGTGAATACTATCCCCTCCTCTCTGTTACATGATAGTGATTAGAAACAAATCATACGGTGCACCACTCTCAAGAGAAAGAGATTACAGAAAAGTTGAATTAATGGTGGGTCAACCTACGTAACCGCCACTGAGTATTTTAGTAAACTGATTTTGTAATTAAGGGCAATATGTATGAACTAATGAAAGATTATTTTTATCTTAAAGAGAGGTTATGAACTTTTAGAATACCTTCCTTATAATATAAATTAGCATGGGGAAAGTCATCAAATATCTAGGGCTCAAAATGTCTATAACTCAGCATCATACCTCAAGGTATTTTCAAATTAAACACATACAGAATTGGTTGCATTGTAATATATAGTTGAAATAGCATAGAATTTTAAAAAACTACAACAGAAACCCTGATAAATGTTTTTTAACTTGTGAACAGTATTTTACTTGAACAGTACTGGACATTTAAGAAGGGCATTGGTTGAGTTTACTATCCATTGTTTACTATCCAGAATTTTGTTTTCTCAAAAAGGAATACCTCCTGTTTTAGGAGATGGCAGAAAGAAACAAATTCTACTCAGTTATCATTTCTCATGTTATAGTATAATAGTTTTTAAGAACAGATTTGGCAGAATTAATAGTTCTTAAATGATGTTTATTTCAATATATTGGGGTAGCTGACAAAATGAACAAACCCTACGAGCAATGCAAAGGAATAATGCACACAAATTACTTTTTTAAAATGAAGATTAGATTTCTTGTCATAATTTATCCTGATTTCTAAAAACTTTTTCCTTTTATATTTCAATATTCTCCTATTGGGCTGTCAGAAAAGTCATGATGTATTTTTCTATGCTTTTCTACATAAAAATGTGTTATTGTCTTTTCAAATGACCCAATAGTTTCCTAAGTGAATGTTTATTGTTAAACATTTTTCCAAAGTTTCATATTTGAATTTGAGGTTATATTTTAACAATCAATCATTATTGTCTTGAATGATCATGTATAATTTTATCTACTGATATTTGATAAGAGTGGACAAAATCTTCACAGGAATGAGTTTATTAGTATTTTCTCCTCATCTATTTACATGAGAAATTATTTGAATCATAATAAATAAATAAAATTATGTGTTTGTGATTGAAAAAATATAGTGATATTAAGGCAATAAAAATTATTTCCTTTGCTTTATGATTTCCAAAAGAGACAGTAGTTATCTTTTTTAGTCCTTTGCTAACCATACGTATGCAGTCTAGTCATTTAGAATGTTTCTCTGTGTTCAGTGATCTTGGTAACACTTTAATCACTTCAAAGTAATAGTTTATTTCCTGAAAGTCAAACAAAATTTTTCCAAAGATGTAAATCAGGTATTTTCCCCCCTATATTATTAAGTAATAGGCAAAAATGTAGTTACAAAATTGTAGATAGACAAGACATGTTACAAAGTCATACGTAAGTTTTAAGAAGAAAAAATGCAAAGTAAAATCTCTTTGAAAATTAAAAGATATATGTATACAAGCTTTTTTTTAGTATTCTGAAATGCTTGAAATAGTTAATTACATTTCAACTATTTCTTCTTCTCTTTTTGAGGTAAACTTATTTTTGTCTTATTTCAGTCTTCTCACCATTTATCTTTTTCGATCATAACTACCTATTATGCAATCCCAGCACACTGGAAAATCCCAGGCAATCTATAGTCTTAGAGAAGGGGTATAGTTTAAAATCACTATGACTTGCCTTGACTTCCTAAGTTGACTTAAAATATCTGTCACGTGTGGGTGTACCATCCAACCCTACTGGTACAGAAATTACTTAATGATAAAGATTTAATCACTCTGGCCATTAAGTTCAGGATCCATACTTATCCAAATGTCATTGGAAACTGAAATTATCATTTTTTTATCATAATTTTCATCTTTTACTCTCCAAAGTGCTAAGCTCCCCTTTTCAACAACACCCCCCAAATACTTTGGGTTTTTAAATTTTAACCCTTGATTCTGTTTTCTTTCTTTTTTAAAAATTCAATTATGACACCTGGAAATGTCATGGTTTCTTTTCCCTTTGTTCTCACCCTCTTCTCCAAGCACTTGTCTCCTTATCTCAACAGAAAATGACAGCTCTCTGATAGCAACTTTTACTCTACAGCTTTTAATTTTTTATTTATTTATGTTTTGGGAGGTTTTTGCTCTAGGGCACGTGTGCTCTCCAGAGACAGAAAGACAGAATCCTATAAATAACCCCTAGGGAGATGGCCACGCTACAATCCCTACTCCTCCATTCTCCTCTCAGGATCTTGGGCATGCTTGTACAAGCGCCCAGCATGAGTTCAAGTCACCAGGTCTGAGATTCAAACTGGTTGACTACATGCGAATCCAGCGACATAGTCATAATGCCAATTGCTGGTCCCCCTCTGCAGTTTTTTAAGAAGTGCTTAATGGCTCCTGAGAACTAGTGATTTCAGGGGGAAAAAAGTAAGACTTACTAGTCATAATTCAGCCTCTAGCCCACAATCTTGAGTGGTAGGAGCTCCCTCAAGACTTCTGTCTGCCTCTACTTCTGCCTATGTCTCTGTCTCTCTCTCTCTGTCTCTGTCTTCTCTTTTTTTGTAATTTTTTCTTTTTTAAAAAAATATTTTTTTGTAGCGGTTTTCGCTATAGGGCATGTGTGCTTGCCAGAAAGACAGAAAGAGTCAGAGAGATAGAAAGCGAGAAATCACCCCTCAGGAGGGATGGCCACACAGCAATCCCTTCTCCTCCATTCTCGTCTTGGGATCTGGAGCACACACGTACATGTGTCCAGCATGAGTTTAAGCCGCCGAGTCCAGGACTTGAACCATGGTCAACTACATGGGAGTCCAGTGACATAGCCATTACGTTAACTGCTGGTCCCTCCTTTTTGAAAATTTTTAAGGTAAAGTCTTTTCTCCGTTTTCAGCTCCTTTCCCTTGTGTGTCATGTAGTTTTCTACTTTTTGTCTTTTTCTTAAAAAAATTATTTAGTTTTTTAAAATTTTTTTCTTCTCTTTTTCTCTGTTTCTTGGTTGTTGTTGTTTCTCTCTCTCTGTTTCCTTTTCTTTTTCTTTTATCTCATCTCTCTTCTCTCCAGTCTCCATTCACTGGGTTTCTAGACAGATCTAAGGGAAGTATATATAGCCAAACATCTAAATACTATTAGTGTTAGCATATTCCTCAATATCTACTGAATCTGCTGCACGAAAGGATCAAAACAGAACAGAAAAGAGATTTCAGATCACCTCGTTCTGCACGCTCCTGAACTCTCAGGTTGAACTTCGAGTTTGGGAAGAAACATACCATCTATCGTATGACTAGAAATCCCTACAGGGCCACAAGTAATATGGGAAAGCAAGAAAATATCTCTCTTCCAAGGGAAAATAATATCTCCTCTTCATCCATAGACAGTACAATGGAAATCATGGAAATGTCTGATGAATAATTTAGAACATTCATAATGGTGAAGCTAACAGAGATGGAAGAGAAGACAGACAATAAACTGCAGAAGAGAAAGGAGAAAGGAGCTGATGAGTTCCAGGAGGTGAGAAAATTCTTTCAAGACCTAAAAGAGAAATTACACACTTTAAAAAAGACTCAAAGGGACCTGTTAGAGTTGTAGGCTATAATACAGGAAGTCAAAAACTCCCCTGAAAGTATTAAAAGCAGACTAAATCGTACTGAAAATCAAATCTCAGATGTAGAAGACAGAATCACTTGGCTAGTAAAATCCACCACAAAGACTGAGAAAATAGCCTCAAAAGTGAGAATAATATATGAGAAATACTAGATAGCATCAAATGTCCAAATATCTGGATAACTGGTATTTCAGAAGGTGAAGAGACTATTACATGAAATCCTGCAATGGAACTTTTCAAACCTAGAGAGGCACTCAAAGATCCAGTCCCAAGAATTACAAAGGACCCCAAATAGAATCAACCCAAGAAGATCCTCTCCAAGACACATTATAAAAAAACTGACCAAAACCACAGACAAAGACAAGATATTAAGATTGGCAAGTGAGAAACAGCAATTTACCTACAAAGGATATCCCATCAGGCTAACAGCAGACCTCTCATCAGAAACAATGTGAATGAGGAAAGAATGGGAAAATAAATTCAAGGTGTTAAGGGAAAAGCAATTTCAATCAAGAATACTGTACCCGGAAATATTATCTTTCATATGGGAAGAAAAGCACAGAACATTCTCAGATAAACAAAATCTGAAAGAATTTACCAACACCAGACCCAATCTCCAAGAAGTTCTCAAGGGTGTGCTGTATCAGGAAACTTAAATACAGACACACAGAAATAAGAGTTCACAAACTAAGAAAATGGCCAACTTAATCATAGGAACAAGTCTGGAGTTGAATACTATATCCCAGAATTTAAACGGGAAGATCGAACCACAACAGAAGATAGATTAAGTACATGAGACTGAACTGGCATTCTATGACTTTTGATTAAAATATTTCTGCTTTTCTTCTAGGCTTTTTTGTCTAGTTTTAAGGGTTTTTGTCCTGTCTTGAGCTGTCAATAGGTTCATGTACCTACTATTTGAACAGAATCCTAACATGTTTCCTGGCTTTAAGTCTTAAGTCCTTACCATTTCAAAACTGCTTTTCTTGAAATTACCAGCTGAACTTGCTATTGAAAGTAGTTAGATTATTTAAGAAACTGTGTGTTCAATAAAATGTGAGAGGAAAAGGAATGGAAGACAACTGTAGACTCCAGAGATAGTGTGAGAAGAGGGTGGGAAAGGACAGAAGGTCAGACATGGGGATACATATATATACATATATATGTATATATATAAAGCTAGAAATGGAAAATTATTGATGATAACATACATGATTAAGCTACTATGCAGTATATTCTGGATAGGAAACTACATGTTGCATGCTGTGACGATGCTTAGGAGATGACTGTAAATTAATTAATTAAAAAAAAGTTTCAGGGAAAAAAAACCATGAAAACAGTTTTTCTTGAAATAAAAAAAAGGGCATTAAAAATGCATATTTGAGGACTGCAGTAAACTATATAGCCCCAGTTAGGTGCTACTTTATAGTATGTTCATTCTACTCACTGAGGTTTATGCCTAAAATCAGACTTGTGTTCATGAATATGTAAATATCAGCTGTGCTTGCTATTGAAAATATTTAGATTAATTAAGATCTTTAGTGAATCAATGAAATGTGGGGGGGAAAAGCATAGAAAGGAACCATGGATACCAGATACAGTGTGGGAGGAGGGTGGGACACGGCAGAGGCTGAGAGATAGGGAATCAAGGATGGGAAAAAAAGCAAAATATATAGGAAACAAGAAATGGAAAATTATTTGTTGGTGATAACACATATGTTGATGTGCTTGGTTGAGCCAATATACAGTGTATTTTGGATGGAAAATCTCATTTTGTATGCTGTAATGGTGTATAGTGAATGAATGTAAATAAATAAATTTAAATTTAAAAATTTAAAAAAAGTGCTTAATTATTTTTCTTTTAAAAATTTAAACATCAGTATCAGCCATGGGATTGATATCTTTGTGTCTTCTTATAGTCACATAAATACATTTACCTCCCTATCATTATCTAGAAAGACTGTTCTTCTATGTCCCTTACCTCAGCCCTGTTACTCAGAAAACTCTCAGTAGAGTGTCTCTATGTAGACTGCTTAAAAAAAGTGCTTAATTATTTTTCTTTTAAAAATTTAAACATCAGTATCAGCCATGGGATTGATATCTTTGTGTCTTCTTATAGTCACATAAATACATTTACCTCCCTATCATTATCTAGAAAGACTGTTCTTCTATGTCCCTTACCTCAGCCCTGTTACTCAGAAAACTCTCAGTAGAGTGTCTCTATGTAGACTGCTTTTACACTAGCTGACTTATACCAAGTCCTACCATGACTCTGAGTAATTTAATCTTTACATAGAAAATCTAGTTATTACAAAACTGCTCATTTTCCTCAACTACGGATTTCCAACTGCAAGCAGCTTCCATTCTTCCTTAATCCAACATTCAGTAATAATCTTACTAGTATCCTAAACTTTCTCATTTCTCTTATGAAATGAAGTTCCTGTTGAAAAACTCCAAGCTAAGATAAACCCTATCATTGTCTTTCTTTATGCCTACCTAAGCATTGACTCTAGAAGAAGGCACACCACAAGGAAGGATAAAATCACAGTAAATCAGGTTGATTTTCAGTCCTGCTCAGAAATTTATTAGTCCTTAAAGTTAACAAATTAAGCTTGAGTTCTTTCAATATCAACAAAAACTGTGTTGAGTCTTTTTAACTCTCATCTAACCTCTCACATTGCTTATTTCTCCATGAATATCTTCTCTACCTCAGAAAAAAATATTGAACATATCTCAGAATGTCTTGCTACTAAACATACCTGCATTTCTTCCTCCCCTGTTCTTATTCTTTACTTCTTTTACAAAAGAAGTTCCTGAATGCCTCTTTTACACCAAATCTTCCAACTTTGTGTTGGTTTTCTCTTGTCCTATCTTCTCGGGAACTTTTCACCGTCAATAATACCATTTCCTTCCCTGTCTTTCCTTTGCTCTCTCTCTTTCTGTCATGTATGTGTATATGTCATTAACACAAACTAAAAAATAAATAACTAAATAAGAACTTCTCACATTGTATCACTCCTCAAGCTACTGACCATTTTCTTTTCTTTTTTTTTTTTCAGTCAAGCTTTCTAAGTCATCCACACTTCTTGTCTATGCTTTTTTAACCTTCCATCTCTAATTTACCTGTCACTAAAGATTGCAGTGTTTTTTTTTTTTTTTTTGAGAGTTTTTTGCTTATAGGGTGCATGTGCTGGCTAGACAGACTGTGAGAGACAGAGAGACAGGAAGCGAGAAATCACCCCCCAGGGGGGATGGCCACACCACAATCCCTTCTCTTCCATTCTCCTCTTGGGATCTTGGGCATACATGCACATGCACCCAGCGTGAGTTTAAGCCACCGGGTCGGGGACTCAAACCGTGGTTGACTATGTGGGAGTCCAGCGACATAGCCATTACGCTAACTGCTGGTCCCTAGGTTGCAGTGTTTTTATATTCAGTGGATAATTTTCAGTTATTTTCAAATTTGACTACCTAGCATCATTTTAAAATGTTGACCATAACTTTCTTTTAACCCTCTCCTTTGATTTTATTCAACATTACACTCTACTGGATTTCCTCCAGAAGAAGAAAACAATGATCATAAAATGAAGATCCCTAAATTTTAATCTCCAGTTCAGTTTTCTTCTCTGAGCTTGATATCTAAGCATCTGATGGCCAACTTAACGTAGCTACTTGACTATCTCAAAGTATTTCAAATTTCATCAGGTATAAAACTAAACTCCTTATCTCCAAACTCTTTCCAATTCTGGAAAATTACACTTTAATTGACCTGTAAACTAAGAAAACTGGGAGAAAGCCCTGACTCTTCCACTAGTTCAACTGCTGTGTCAAGTCCAATCTATTTTCCTTTTGACATATTACATGAACCAAGTCACTTGCCTTTCTCTCTTTCTCTCCATTATCACCGTGACCATCCAATTTACCCTTACCTTTTGTCTAGTGTACAGAATTGCTCAGTAACAAGTTTCCCTATATCCTGTCTTTCCAGTGGCATATAATTGATTAGAAAAAAAGAAAAAGATAAAAATCTTTGAAACAATCAACAAAGGTATTATGATTCATGGAGACTTTGATTTCCTCCCTGTTCTCTTCTTTCTACATCGACTTTGAATACCTTGAATCTGCCTGTTTATTTCCACCACAGTGTTTTCCATACGTCACGTTTCTGTGTAATGAATACTATTCTTCTTTGTGTGTTAACTTGTTCATTCTTCATATCATAGCTCAGTTATTTTTCAGAAAGCTTTCCTTGACCCCCAGTATAATTTAGACATGTGATGTATTTCTTCCAAGAGCTATGATTATTTTCCTCATTATATTTATCTAGATTGTTATTAATAATTATTTATCATCAGTGTGATTATGTGATTAATGCATGATTCCTCTACAAGATTTGAAGTTGCTAAGAAAAAGTACTGTGTACTTTTTGCTTCTCACTGGTATCATCAGCACATACCATAATGGTTATCACATTGTAGACACTCATAAATATTTGTGTAATTAACAAATGATTCTCTTTTTTTTGGAGAGGTTTTTTTTTTTTTTTTTTTT
>NW_006160175.1:1351745-1355128 GCF_000334495.1 Tupaia belangeri chinensis
ACTGCAATCCCTTCTCCTCCATTCTCCTCTCGGGATCTTGGGCACGCACGCACATGCACCCGGCATGAGTTTAAGCCCCTGGGTCCAGGACTCTAACCATGGTCGACTACATGGGAGTCCAGTGACATAGCCATTACGCTAACTGCTGGTCCCATGTAATTAACAAATGATTCTTCACATATGATGCAAAACACAAGGGCAGCCACTTAATGTAAACAAACTCAGAAGGAAAATTTAGCTCTCTAGATCAAAGTAATTACAAGGTTCAACTCCTGAAACAAAATAATTTTTTCCCTAGCTTTAGAATCTGCCTTATAGAGGGGACCAACAGTTAGCGTAATGTCTATGTTGCTAAACTCCCATGTAGCCAACCACAGCTCGAGTCCTGGACCCAGTGGCTTAAACTTATGCCGGGTGCATGTGCATGTGTGCCCGAGATCCCAAGAGGAGAATGGAGGAGAAGGCATTGCAGCATGGCCATCCCCCCTGGGGGGTGATTTCTCACTTTCTATCTCTCTCTGTCTTTCTGGCAAACACAAGTGCCCTCAAAAAAAAAAAAAAAAAACTCTCTCTCAAAAAAAAAAAGTATCTACCTTGTACCATTATATCAGTATCCATTAAAGTAGGGTCTGCGCTGGTCATTTTAAACTAAGGCAGGATTACTGGGAACGTTTTTCAAAATACTTACTCTCCCCTCACCACCACCACATCTCTAAGGAATAACATGATCTGGCTTTGAAGTAGAGTGAGATGGAGCTAAGGATATATATATAACTACACCTTGAAAAAGGCTGTCCAGAGAACAGGTGGAAATGGGCTTACCTTTGACATGTGCTGTAGTTAAACATTATTGAGTTTTGAGAGCAATTTTTTAAAATACCATTTTCTTGGGTCCAGCAGGTGGCATGCTGGTTAAGACACTGGACTCCCACATGGCTAATCATGGTTTGAGTCCTGGACCCAGAGGCTTGAAAATCATGCTGGGCAGGTTTGCTCATGTGCCCAAAATCCCAAGAGGAGAACGGAGAAGACGGGATTGTGATATGGCCATCCCCTAGGGTACCTGAGGTGGATAATTTTTCACTTTCCTTTTCTCTCTCTCTCTCTGGTCAGCACACTCATTCTATGACAAAGACACACTCTTTTCTATTGACTGAAAGGACATAGATTTGAGAAAGTAGTGATACCACTTGTTCATTCCACAGACTTTTGTTGAAAGTTACCACATTCTACTTAGCATACAGGCATTATCATGGCATATTTTTAAATCTGTTTGCATGTCTTTTGCATTGGCAGGAGGAGGCAAATAACAAACAAGTAAAAGTATATAAGTGAGGAACCAGCAGATGGCATGGTGGTTATGTTGTTGTACTCCCATGTAGTCAACCACGATTCAAGACCCAGGTCTGGCAACTTAAAGACATGCTGAGCGTGTGTGTATGCCTAAGATTCAGAGAGGAGAATGGAGTACACACGCCCTATGACAAAAATCTTTCTTTTAAAAAAGTATATGAATAAGATAAAATGGTGTGTTGAGATAAAGACAATGCAAGAAACAAAGGGAGTCGTGTAATCAATAGTAATAAGGGAGGACTGCATAAGTCCTTATAAAAGAAAATATCTTCTCTTAGAACTGAAGTACAAGAAGGTGATCAACCATGGAAAGATCCAAAGAAAAAATGTATTCAGAGAGAATAACGAGGCCAAAAGCCAGGAGAAGGAAAGAAGTTCTTGAACTCTACGAACTGAAAGATCATTGTAGTTTGTGGTACAACAAACTAGGGCTAGAGTCAGGGAGCAAGTACCATGTTCTGAAATGCAAAGGTGAGTAATGGTTAGCCCATATAGGGTTAGCATTGGTAACAAACTCATATTAAGTTCTAAATGCAAGAAGAAGCCACAGAAGAGCTTTATGCAGTGCTGTAGAAAAATATTTTAGCTGCCACATGGAGAATGATTTGAAGAGCCCAAGAGTATAAGAACAGAGATCAGTTTGGGAGTTATTGCAGAATTCTAGGAAAATAATGATAGTGGCTTTTGTCTCAAAGGGAACATTGGTAGTGAGTAGGTTTGAGATTTATATTAGATTCTGCTTCTAATCTATGGTTTCTCCAGTGCTTAAAAAAAGGATTGGATAATTTTTTGGAATCAGTGAATGAATGGCTTTGATCTAGGAAATTAGAAAAAGCTTTTGAGATTTATTAATGAGAATAGGCTGGAGCCAGTTATTGAGATAAGGAAGAATAAAGATGACTAGGCATGGGAAATAGCATAAGCAACACTGTGGTCCTGTTAAATTTGAGATGACTTATCAAATGAGCGTGGTAAGATGCTAACTGGATAATTATCAAGTAAACACTAAGTAAGGAGGGAAGTGAGGATAGGCATATGATGGAGGATAAGAATTTGGTGAAGATTTTGCATTGGAGGTCATAAAGAACTTGGAAACGGTTGCATGTGAGTATAATAAACATATGAGTCAAAAAGGCAAAAACAAGTAGAAGGAAAATGATGTTTGAAATTATTTTATAAATGATACTTTTTTGTTAATGACAAAATCAGGAGTAATTACCATGAGTGTTTAAGTACATTGGATTATGGAATAACACATTATTTCAAGGGAATAGTTCAAGAATTGGAAATCCAGAATTGGATACTGTTATTGAAAATGACAACAGTAATGGTCAAAAGCTAAAGTTTTCAGCAAATAAGGAGGTTAGCTAGGAGGTGAAAAATGTCAGGATTGAGATGGAAAACTGGTAAGTTAACTAAAATGGCTTGAATTTCGACAGTGCAGACTTTAGCAGGAAGTAGAGGTAGCAATGATCTCAAGCAACTGAAGAGTAAGAAGCACCTACCTCATCTGCTGGATGGATGTGGCCTTTCTGAGACTGAGATACAGAATATCTTCTACTTTTATGGGATAAAGGAGAAATAGTGACCTAAAAGAATTTCCAGGTTAGAATTAACACAGGATATATAGGAATTATTGAGAGAGAAGGTGTTTCGGGGTGGGGCGAGGGAAGTGTGTAAGACTATACAGAAAATATTACTGTTAGCTAATCTTGCATTAGGTGTTTCAGGGTGGGGCAAGGGAAGTGTGTAAGACTATACAGAAAATATTTCTATGTGCCAGCATATAGAGGCTTTTCCCAGAAACTGTAGTTGAAGTTTGGGCTATAAGACAACCATGGGAGCTGAGTAATGACTGAATAGAGAACAGGAGACTATGTGGTAGTTTGTTAAAGATCTTCAGAGAGACCTCTTCAAATACAGGTATATATATATATATATTTTTTTTTTTTGAGAGATTTTCGCTATAGGGCGTGCGCGCTCGCCAGACAGAGAGAGACATAGAGACAGAAAGCGAGAAATCACTCCAC
>NW_006160175.1:1355191-1387239 GCF_000334495.1 Tupaia belangeri chinensis
CAATCCCTTCTCCTCCATTCTCCTCTTGGGATCTTGGGCATGCACGCACACATGCCTGGCGTGTTTTAAGCCACTGGGTCTGGAATACGAACCACGGTCGACAACATGGGAGTCCAGCGACATAGCCATTATGCTACCTGCTGGTTGCCCATAGATATTTTATAGTCAATCTAAATACAATTTCTCTTTATTCTTTTTTAAATTTATTTTTAAAATTCATTTTCTGTATATCATTAGAGAATAGTAAATGAATTTTCTCTTCCAGAATCAATGTATGTTCGTTCAGTCAATGATATCACCATACATATTATCTCCAACAGATCATTTTCCATTTTGTATTTCTTAAATGTTTTGCTTCTTTCTTTTTTCACCTTTATTCCCTCTCTCTCACCCTCCACTGTATGATTATATTTTAAAAGTGAGTCAGAGTTGGGACTGTGGCAGTATTTCTGGTTGTAGATATACTGATTTTGTACTCTTGTTGAAGAACTTGCTTATAGTTCAAAGGGTTAGAACCCCAAATTGTTTCCACTGTGTTTCTTAAGAAAAATTCTCAGAAGAGGAGGCAGCTGCTTTTCTCTCTTATACAATGTTCAGATTTGCATTTTTTTGAGTTGTTCTCCAACAATACCGATGCTGAATATGTAGGATGGCATAAGCTATTAACACATTTTCTCAGAGGTAAGAATTGAGACTGATGAGAGCCAAACATTTACTACTTATATTTGTTGTAAGTAATTACTAATCATCTTTCTGCTTCAGGAAATTTGTGTTTGCATATAAAATAACATACTAATAAATATAGTGATGAACTAGATATAGAAGGTTATGCATAGAGAAGAATCAAAATGACTTTGAATATCCCCTTATGCAATGAGGTAATTGGTATGAATTGATGTTTAGAATATATATATATGTAGAAGAAATGTTGCAGAAAGGAAAATAAGAAATATGTCATTGGACACGCTGATTTTTTAAAAAATACCAGGGCTACTAAGGGAAAGTAAAATACGGTAAAATAAAGATTTGGTAGGGGTTCAATTCTATGATTTTTGACAAGAATAATAGTGCAAGGGTACTTGAAAAACATTGTGGAAAATGGAATTTGAGTTTTACTTTTGTGCCCCCCAAAATTTGGAAATCCCCACATGCCTTTTTTTTCTTTGGTTTATTTTTAATAGTACACACTTTCCACAAACTTTCTGAAGACTGCTCACATAGTCATATAACCAGCACCAAAATCAACATATCGAGTATATTCACCCACTCAAATAAAATACACATTTTATTTTCAAACTCCTTCTCCTTCTTCAAGCATCTGAAAAATGCTAAAGTGTACTCTGACCCTCCACACTTATCTTTCCAGAATGTCATGTAACAGGATTTGCTTTCACTTACCATAATGCTTTGAGACCCATCCATACTGTTATATGTATCAGTCATTCATGTTTATTTGTTTTTGTTTAATTTTGTTTTGTTTTTATCACTGAATGGTACCCCATTGTATAGACAGATTACAATTTGTTAATTCATTCACCGATTGATGGATATTTGTGTTGTTTTAATTTTTTTTTTCTTGAGCGTTTTTTGCTATAGGGTATGTGTGCTTGCCAGAAAGACAGAGAGAGACAGAGAGATAGAAAGCACGCCAATCCCTTCTCCTCCATTCTCCTCTCGGGATCTTGGACACACATGCACATGCACCCGACGTGCGTTTAAGCCACCAGGTCCGGGACTTGAACCATGGTCAACTACATGGGAGTCCACCGACATAGTCATTATGCTAACTGCTGGTAGCCATTTGTGTTGTTTTCATGTTTGGGCAGATATAAGTAAAGATAGTAGAAACATTTATGAGGAGTCTAAACTTGAAGAGATTTCTGAAATGATTTAAACTCTGAGTGGTGGCCCAGTACTATAGCCTAGTGGTTAAGGGAATCAGATCCTACATGGCCAACTGTGATATTATTCCTGGTCCCGGAGGAGTGAAAAACAAACAAACACACATTTGGGTGCACAAGGTTCACATAGCACATCCTGGCATAATGGGGAAATGGAAGAGAAGAGATTGTGCCATGACCATGCTCTCTCCCTCTCATTGTCTCTCTCCCTCTCAATGTCTCTCTCCTTCTCACTGTCTCTGGTGTGCACACTCACCTCCTGACAATTAAAAATAAAATGTTAATATGTAAAAACTTGTTGGGAATATCTATAACCTACAAAACATGTATAGAGTGAGATGAGTCAAGACCAAAAGTAAAATTCTTAGAAAATCAATTTCTAAAAGGCAGCTAAAGGAGAGAAGCCCTAAAAGATATTGAGAAGAATAATAAGGAGGAATAGTATGCATTATAAAAAGCGATTGATCACAGAAACCCAGAGTGCATCGTTAAAGGAGTTCAAACACAATATTTTTAAAAAAGATGGACAGTTAAGACAGCTGGATTTCACCTGGCCAACTAAATTTGTGTGGTTCAAGTGTTGGACATGATGGCTTAAAAAATACACCAGGTGTGTGTGTATGTGTGTGTGTGCATGCCTAAATCCTGAGAAAAGAAATGAAGGAGAAGGGATTTAGGTATGACCATCCTCTGGGGAGGGGGAGGGGTTATCATCTCATTTTCCCTCTTTTTCCTTCTCTTTATGTCTCTGTCCAGTAAGTACACGCACCTTCTAGCAAATAGAAACTGAAATGGAAAATTTAATTTTTTTTTTTTTGGAGAGGTTTTTGCTATGGGCTCATGTGCTCACCAGAAAGACAGAGACAGAGAGACAGAAAGCAAGAAATCACCCCCCAGGGGGGATGGCCACGCCTCAACCCCATTCTCCTCCATTCTCCTCTCAGGATCTTGGGCATGTATGCACATGCACCCAGCGTGAGTTTAAGCCACTGAGTCCGGGGCTTGAACTGGGGTCGACCACATGGGAGTCCAGCGACATAGCCATTATGCTAACTGCTGGTCCCCAAAATTTAATTTTTTAAAAAAGGTAGATAATTAGAAGTTTCACAAGGGTGGATGAGTGGAGGATTGAGAAGGAAATGACTAGCAGACATAAGAAAGCAAATAAACAAGTGGAATAGGTTATGGAAAGGTATACAATAGCAGAGTAAAAAACATTGTAGACAATATACTCCCCCAACCAAAAAAAATACGAAACAAAAAATAAGTAGGATGAATATTGCATGCATACAACATAATGTAATGTTAAAAGCTAAAGATAATTAACATGTTTGTATTCTTGATTTGTTTATTACATACTGTATACATGCTTAAAGAAAGTATACTGTACCACAGCATAGTGGTTAAGGCGCTGGATTCTCACATGGCTGACTGTGGTCCAAGTCCTAGACCCAACTACTTGAAAATCATGCTGCAGGTGTGAGGGAGGGCAGTTGGGAAACAGATGGCATTGTGACTAAAGTGCTGGATCTCACATAACTGACTGTGGCTCAAGTCCCAGACCAGGTAGCTTAAAATACATGCTAGGCACTTGTGTGTGCTTGACCAAAATTCCAAGGGGAGTGAAGGAGAAAGGCTGCGGCATGTCCATCCCCTCTAGGGGTTGATTTTGCACTTTCTCTCTCTCTCTCTATGTCTCTCTGTTTCTCTCTGGTGAGTTCACCTACCCTATGGAAAAAAAAAAAAACTAAAAAGAAAAAAACAGAAGAGAAAGAAAAAAAAGAAAACTATACTATGTCCGATAGAGATGTATGATTATATATAAATCAAAAATAATGATTAGAAAATAAAAGAAAAAGATGCAGAAGATGTTTCATGAATCAAAAGCCAAGTTAAGGTTAACAATGTTGAACTGAATTAGGTATTGGGTTGTCAAAAAAGTCATGATGCATTTTTGCATAGAAAAACATGAAAAAATGTCATGACTTTTCTGACAACCCAATAATTTCATTACTATTGAATAGATAATCTTAAATGACTTAATGCCACCATATGAAATGTGGGTTTTTTTGGGAGGGTAGGGTTGGGAGTCTGTATTGCTCTTTGGACTCACTATCATCACATTGAGGCTTAGAGTTAACGAGAGACAGTTGGATGACGCAGTCTAGTAAGTATATAGCATCTTCTTTCCTGATCTGTCTTCAGCTCAGGTAAGTGAGAGAGCCAAAGAAGAGAACTAATCAAATCACTAACAAATACATAAAAATGATGGTTTTAAGAATAAATTCTTCCAACAATCAATGTAGGATTTAAGAGTGTATACTTTCTCAGTTTGGCCTTCATTTGAGACCAAAGAACTGGCTAACACCTTGTCTGAAGTCTTGTGAATTCTTGACCAGCAGAAACTGTGGTGTAATAAATATCTGTTGTCTTAAGCTGTTAAGTTCTGGACTAGTCTGCTATGCAACAATAAATAACATGTCCCAACTTCACATTAGTGGCTTCACTTCGATAACTTGAAATTGCCCATGTTGAATATTTCTGGTATTAAAAGTGATAATGGTGAGACCAGAAGGTGGTATGGAGGTTAAGGTAGCTGTATCCCACATGGCCAACTTCATGATTCAAGTCTTGGACCCAGTGCTTGAAAATCACACTGGGTAAGTGTGGGTGCATGCCCAAAATCTACAGAGGAGAATGGAGGAGAAGGGATTGTGGTGTGACCATACCCCCTGGCCCCCGCACCCTGGGAGAGTGGAGGAGATTTCTCATTTTTCCTCTCTCTCTGTCTTTCCAGCAAGCACTATTTTGCCCTATAGCAAAAACTTTACAAAAACAAAAACAAAACCAAATTATAATGGTATAAATGAGAGCTTTTGCTCTTCTAGAAAAGTTGGTTGCTACATATGTACAGGTAACACTACTGCATACAAAATTCATAATTTTGGAAGCAGAGAGAAGAACTTCCTTATATAGTGAGATATGAGAATAAAATTTCAAGAATGAATGGAGGGGGCAGCAGATGGTGAGGAGTTTAGGGTAACTAGATCCCACGTGGCTACCTAAATGATCTGAGTCCCATATCGGCAGCTTGGAAAACACGCTGGCCACATGTGCATGTATGACCAAAATCTGGAGAGAAGAATGGAGAAGAGAAAGCTGTGTGGCCATCCACAACCTTGGGATGTTTTCTCACTTTCCCACTCTCTTTCTCTCTCACTTTTTTTTTTTCTGATGAGCACACATATCCTACAACAATTAAAACAAAAACAAAAACAAAACAAAAAAGAATGTATGGAAAGGAAAAAGATCTTGTTTAAAAAGCATATGGGCAATAGACAAATGATACTAAGTATAGAATTTAATAGAGAACTGAAGATTTCTTGTATACTTTATGCCCAGGTTTAGAAATAGTCCCTTCAAGTATATGTGCATGATTGAAGTATGAGAATAAAGTGGCAGGTGCTCAGGCTTTATTCTTTAGATAACTGTGAATTTTTTTCTGCTTTATTTTCCAACTAGCTGAATTATTACTAGTAGATTGCATTTTTAAAATAGCATGAATACATAGCTTTTTATTGAGTGCAAAACTTCAATTACTACGAAAAACAAAAACAAAAACAAAACTTTACATGAATGTAATGGAAAATTGTCTCAGACAGAAAAAATCAGAATATTCGTAGATTCATTCAGATTAAAGTAATAAAAAGCAATATATTTATTCCCTTAATGAAATTAGTAAATCAGATTGGTCTAATAGGAAATAAATAGGCGACGTTCATTTCAGATTGCTTTTATTTAATGTGGTATAGTCCATCAATATTTTAAATTCACATGTACTTTTAATAATCGTGAAAGAAACTTCACATTGCTATTTTTGCTTTGAAATTAAAAAGCAAAGCAAAAATAATTCTTTGTAATTTTGCTTATTGATTACAGGTGTGTATAAATTACTCATCATCTGTGGTAGCAAATTGTTGCTGTCAGAAAGAATGAATAATACAGTTTTCCACCAAGCAGGGAGATGAAGCAAAGTAAAATGAAATGTTGGAACAGCTAAGTACATTGATATATATGGGGAAGCAAATAGGCAGCCAGTGTCTGCCACCATGGTGCCAAGACTGATCGAAAACCAGAAATTTCCAGACACTGGGGTGATAGGCGGATGAGAAGAAAGAAGGTGAAAACATGCGATAGCAACTGGTGATCTGGTTACATTATAAAAATGGGATGACAGTGAGCACAGGGGAGAAGGGTGCAAACGGCTTTCGGTTGGATTGAGGAAGAGGACAGAAACTCAATTATACAAAGGAGCTGCAAGGCTAGCCCCACATTAACAGCAGAAGTCTGGACTGTCGATATTGTTTTAGGGTATTGGACAGAGTTTCTTCTGGGTCCATGAGCTATAGTCAAGATTGGTCTTCTGAAGAGTGCAACAAAGCTGATACTAAGTGCTGAGCTGTAAAGAAAAGCAGATGGTCAAGGATAAATGAGTTTTATGGTCTAAGCCTGTATTTGATGATTTGCTATCATTCTGTACATCTATCTTATGAACATTTTTGCTTTCACTTTTGTGAGAAAAGAAAAACATGTAAGAACATTGATGAAATTTAAGCAAAAAGTCGCATTTATCAAATTTTCTTGGCACTTTAGAAAATGGTATCTTTAAAATATAAACTTTAAGATATTATTCCATGGTTTGTCAAAATACTATTTAATTTAATCTTATTATTATTATTTTAAAATTTACTAAAGGGCATGTGAGCAAGAGAGAGAGAGAGAGAGCGGAGAGAGAGAGAGAGAGAAAGTGAGAAGCAAGCTTCCAGGTTTAGGACTTAAACTGTGGTCAGCCATGTGCATGTTCAGTGCCTTAACTGTGACACCATCTACTGGACCCTATTTTTTCAATTATTTTTCCTTGATATACTCTGTTAAAGTATTCCCTGAATGAAATTTATTATCTCAAAAACATTGCTTCCAAGATAATATAGTAGGATAAATAGATAAAAGTCATCTCCTAAAAAAGATTTTTAAATTTATAAATACCATAATTTTATGTTAGGATCCTAAAATTACTTCAACAAATATTATCAACACTATTTAATTTATTACACAAACAAAGATGAAGTAATCGCATTAAAATATGGGTGTCCCTCATAGTAAAAATAACATTGCTTCCAAGATAATATAGTAGGATAAATAGATAAAAGTCATCTCCTAAAAAAGATTTTTAAATTTATAAATACCATAATTTTATGTTAGGATCCTAAAATTACTTCAACAAATATTATCAACACTATTTAATTTATTACACAAACAAAGATGAAGTAATCGCATTAAAATATGGGTGTCCCTCATAGTAAAAATCCATTTTTATATTTTAATTATTTTTATTTATTATTTTATTTATTTATTTTTACTTTTTAAACTCAGCATGTAATAATTATACCAATTTATGGTGTAAATTGGTATAATGCAATTTTTCAGGAAAAGAATACAATGTGCAATAATTAAATCAGGCAATTATGTTCTTCATCTCAACCATTTGTCATCACTGCAATGGGAATATTCAAAAATCATCTTCTTTTGTTATTTTGAGCTATCACAGAAAATTGTTGTCAACTATATTCACCCTACTGTATTTTTATTATTTTTTTTTGGAGTGGTTTTTGCTATAGGGCGTGTGCACTCGCCAGAAAGACAGAGAGAGACAGAGAGACAGAAAGCAAGAAATCATCCCCCGGGGGTGGGGGGGGGCGGTCACGCTACAATCCCTTCTCCTCCATTCTCCTCTCGGGATCTTGGGCACGCATGCACATGCACCCCGCGTGAGTTTTAAGCTACCAGGTCCAGGACTCAAACTGTGGTCGACTACATGGGAGTCCAGTGACATAGCGATTATGCTAACTTCTGGTCTCCATTCTATGGTATTTTTAACACTAGAGATAGTTCCTTTTATCTATCTGTAATTCTTTTCCTGTGAGTCACCATCCTTCTACCTTCCCTCTCCACTATCTTGCTCACCTTCTAGGAGTCATTCTTTATATCTTTACTTTTATGAGGTCTAGATAACATAAGCTAATTCTTGGTTTGACACTCATTGTAGTAGACTGGCTTACTAATGGAAAACAAATTTTTCTATACAATTTTTAGCACGCAATCAGGAAATCAGAAAGTTATTTGAAGACCATTTCCTAGTTATTCTTCTAAAATCTCTTATCTGCAGAACTTCCTTCTTTATAAATCATTTTAAAGTCCCTAGGTCCTGCTCCATGGCCTGGTAATTAAGGCAGTTGAAATCAGTCTAGGAGACTGTGCAATTCAAGTTTCAGACCTGGCAACTTGAGAAACATGCCAGGTATGTGTATATGCATGCCCTGCATTTCAAAAGGACAGAGAAGTGGTGGAGAAGAGATTGTTGCATGACTATTTCCCCTTGCAGAAGGGATGCTTTCTCCTCTGTCTTTCTGTCTGCCTATCTCTGGAAACTACATGCTCCCTTCAGGGAAAAAAAAAATCATAGGATCCTTTTAGGCATCATCTAAATAGTTAAAAATAAGCATATATGTTTCCAAATACGTTTGGGTTTTGAGTCCATTTTGAAAGCTAATTTGCAAATTACATTTCTCAAGAAAAATAGGTGACATTGGCGATACCCAAGGGTATGCCCTTTTCAAATGCTTTTCTTTTGTAGGCACAGTTAAATTTTACATTGATTGTCAATAGAATTTGAGTATTTTTTTTTAAAGTATAAAATTCAATCCATCTGCCTCTACTCTGAGTTTGCTTATCTAGCTATTTTATAAATAATAATATTTTATTTCAGAGATATCATTTAATTATTTGACTACATAGTCAATCATTAATCTACATGAAGTTTATTATCTGTTTTTACATATTATATTTTCTCTGGTTGGTATTAAAATACATTCTTGATCATTTTCCATACTCAATACTCTTTTAAGACCAAGGTTCTTGCCAAAGAAAGGAAATTTATGATGAAATGAATATTCTCTGTTGTTATCAAATGAGACTCTTTTCTACTAGTTACTTCAAATTATAAAGATAGCTTTTTATTTTAATGACAAATAAGTAATTATATCTTAAAATAAATTTGAAATTTATGTCTTTAAGATTTTTTTTCTGAGATTTTTTTATGGCCAAAAATTTTCTGTGGTTAAATAATTTATAACCATAAGATATTTAAATATTAAATTATTATACTATGTTGGTTTGTAAAATAAATATTGCTACCACCAAGTAGAAAAATATAAGAAGAAGATATAAGTGAAGGACTTAGTAATGGCGACAAATAAAGAAGTCTTTTAGAAGTTTAGCATCAAATAACATACGATAAACTTTGAAGTGGATGAGAATACACAAGAAAATGTTTTCTACATATAATGAAAATTCTTGCATATATTTTGAGGTACCTTTTCATGAATTACTTGAGAGAGCAGTGCTAATGAGGTGCATGTTGATTGACAGGAATCTTCTCACTTTGTTAACCTGAACTATCACATCGAGTTTTACCTCATCATCCAAACAGTCTCTAGCAGAGAAAATTGTCAATAATCAGAGAAAATCAAGGTAGAAAATTGATGCTTTTTGGACACTTGAAGCAACATAGGTCAGGATGCCCTTCAAAAGCACACTAATAAGATGATCCAGGAAAGGTATTGCCAATTTGGTTGCGGAGTGTCATTTGATCATGGATAAAGCTTTCAAAGGACCTGAAAACTATATGAAGCATTGTTTTAAAGTGGCTTATAGGCTTACAATTAATATTTACTGTCTTTTAGCCTTACATAAAGCAATTATTATCCTTTTCTTTAAACTAATATGAAACAGCACTGGAATGGACTACTCTTTCACACAACTTTGCACTATTAGTCTCAAGTACATCACTGGGCAGAGATCACAGGCTTGTAAGAAAAGGAAAAAGCAGTCCTGGTTCAAATATTTTTCACAGTGTGATTTGGGACAAATTTCCGAACCTCTCTAGAGTCTCAGTTTCCTTGCAGATAGATTACTTGCAGATAGATTACTCAGTTTCCTTGCAGATACCTTATAGAATTTTTGTGAGAATTCAGTAGGTGTGTCACATTGACAACTCTAAAAAACTCAATTAAGAACATATCTTTTATTGTTGACCATGTTACCAATTTTTCTATTCTGAACTTTACATTCCAAAAAGTTGGCAAAGAATTTCAAATGCCCAAGTTCTCACCTCCAAGTAGTCAAATGCTTAAACATGATGAAAACAATGTGAGAACAAAAGCACATACAAAAATATTAAAATATGGATGAGCTCCAAGATCACTTCCCTCTTTGATGCCAAGTTTAGACCCCAAATGGAATAGAGACACATTCTTAGGTCTGCTCGTATAGATTTTCTTTTACCTAGGAGTTACCTTTGTAATCTTAATAAGAACATTTCCTTTAAGTTGTTTTATAACACCTTATGGCTTGAATGTATAAAAAAGCACATGCAAAAATATTAAAATATGGATGAACTCCCAAGAGCACTTCCCTCTTTGATGCCAAGTTTAGACCCAGAATGGAATAGAGACACATTCTTAGGTCTGCTCGTATAGATTTTCTTTTACCTAGGAGTTACCTTTGTAATCTTAATAAGAACATTTCCTTTAAGTTGTTTTATAACACCTTATGGCTTGAATGTATAAACAAAATTATAAAGCGTATTGAAAGTGTGAGATCTATTTGAAATCCATTTGTGACATGTGTTATAAGTGTTAGGCAAGTGAGAGTCACGTGATTTACTCAGGAGATATAGTATTTCGTCTCTGGCATAACATTTAAAGTGTTCTTCAGCTGCTGAGAAAGTAACACATAATGTGTGGCGTACCTCTTGCTTCAGTGATCAACAAGCATGCAACAGTACTATTGCCTGAATAACACTGACTGCGTTGGTATCATAAAGATGTTACACCGATGCTCCATACATTTCACTAATTAAAATGTTCTTGAATCAGAGTGTGTCCAATTCAATTCGTATCCCCATGTCACACTGATTTAAATTTTAAATACCAGCATTATACTGCTAAAAGATACAGCTGAGGCGAAGTTCTTACTGAGAAAAAATAAAATGTCATGATAGCATATTTCCATAGTTAAGATCCTATCCCATAATATTGATCTATTTGCAGTGAAATTTATGAAATTTTTAATCAATAATGCCACAAAACCTCTCTAACTGGTATGTATACATCTTATTTTTCCATTGTTGTTATAAATGCTCAAAGATGTTAATGTTTGTTAGTATTCATTCAGGTAAAATAATTTTTTTCCCAAAAAATTTTATATAAGGAGTTAATATTTTTAGACATATTGGTATTCTCCACTTTCATTTTTCTGCAAAATTTAAGAGATTCTGTGTAAGAAATTGCAGTAATAATTAGGTACTTGATCTCAGTAGATATTTGAAAACAGTCAAGCTCCAGTAATTGTGAGGTCAGAATTTGAATAATATCAAATACAGGAGATGTGGCAATGACTAAAAATTAAGTTTTACTACTTACCCATCAATCCAACTATGGCTCCGACTTTAATACATTGACGAGTTATAATTCAGAATTTAAACATTTTTATTATGTGTATAATTCTAAATGTATCATTTAGGTAATGTCTTAATCAATGAACATAGTACTTTGAAACAGGGAATTATGGAAAATATTTTTAATAGAAGTGCTAGGTAAAAAAGAGGAGAAAATCTATCACAGAATATAAAATAATTAATAAGTATATTTAACAAATATTTGTTGTGCTTCTACTACAAATAAAGATACAAAAAGCTGAATGAACACATCTGTTTCCCTGAAGTTGTTAAAAACTACTAAATTTTTATTTTACAAATTCCTTTTTAGAAAAAGGTGACAATTTCCATAAAACAATTAAAATTTGATCTCATAATTTTCCTATCTGAATATCTTCTCCAGGATCATGCAAAGCAGGTGATAACACATACCACTTAATGTCTACTACTAGAAATGACAATGGGTAATACCAAAGCAAAGAACGTTAGCTTCTTTTCAGAGAAATTCTGTGTACCATATAAAAATTTTAAAATGTAGTAGTTTTTAACTACTCTAAAGAAACGGATGTATTCATTCATTTTTTGCATCTTTATATGTAGTAGAAGCACAACAAATATTTGCTAAGTGTATTTATTAATTAAGGAATTTTCCACATGGGGAATAAGTAGAAAGAGGGTATTACAAGGTTTGAGATATAGAATTTAGAAGTAATAATAGAAACATATAGGGCCAGCGGGTGGCATATTAGTTAAGGTGCTGAATTCCAACATGATTGATCAGGGTTGAAGTCCTGGGTGTGGCAATTTGGAAATCATGCCAGGTGCATGTGCGTGTGCCCAAAATCCCAAGAGGAAAATGGAGGGGAAGGGATTTCTATGAAAAAATGGAGGGAAAGTGAGGAAGGGATTTCTATAGAAAAATGGAGGGGAAGTGAGGAATCATCCCCTTTGGGGAGTGATTTCTCACTTTCTTTTTTCTTCTTCTTTTTTTGTTATAGGGCACATGCTCTCGCCAGAAAGACAGAGACAGAGAGACAGAAAGCCAGAAATCACCCCACCCCGGGGCGGGGGGGATGGCCACACCGCAATCCCTTCTCCTCCAGTCTCCTCTTGGGATCTTGGGCATGCATGCACACGCGCCCAGCATGAGTTTAAGCCACTGGGTCCGGGACTCGAACCACTGTTGATTACATGGGAGCCCAGCGACATAGCCATACTCTAACTGCTGGTCCCAATTTCTCACTTTCTTTCTTGTGAGCACATGTGCCCAAACAAATGAACACTAACAAAGCATTGAGGAATACAAAACCTTTCTTTATATAGATAATCCTAGAAGTGAAACGAAAATAGCCAAGGACATGGATTGTTTCAAATGAAATAATTTGTGGACCTGTGCATTGTCAACATGGTTCTTAGTTGGGGCAAATATTAAAGGATTATTGGAGTGAAAAGTTATTGTTCTCCTTCATTTTCACGCTAGAAATGTTTGTTCTTTCAGTCCCCTCTCTAGGTAAGACTATTATTGAAATTATAGAAAACATCTAACTCCAACTTTGATTCTTATTTGTTGTTTTATTTTTGTTTTGTTTAGTGAGTTCTAACAGATGCTAAAATACTCTTGGTGCCTTTGTTTCTAGCACATTTCACCTTTTCTTAGGGAGTAGATATGAATATCAAATAGGAACAAGAATATGAGACATCAGTGTCTGTCACTCAAAGAAGAGATACAGGTTAATTAGAAATAAGATAATAATATTAGTAGCAGATATTTTTATGGAACTTCTCTTGGTGTCTTTGTTTCGTGCACATTTCACCTTAGGGAGTAGATACGAATATCAAATAGGAACAAGAATATGAGACATCAGTGTCTGTCACTCAAAGAAGAGATACAGGTTAATTAGAAATAAGATAATAATATTAGTAGCAGATATTTTTATGGAACTTACTATGTACCAGAAATAGTCAAAATATGGAATCATAGACCTTAGAGTTAAAAAAGGAAAAAAAGATCTATAGGTCATGTCATTCTACTTCTTTCACAATTAAGGAATTTTTCCACAGCATCCCTAACAAATGCTTATTCAATATTTTATTATTTCTTCAACATCCACATTTTCTTTTTAGGTAGGGTTTTGTCATAGTGTGCATGTACTCACCAGAGAGACAGAGAGAGAGAGGAAAGCAAAAAAAGACTCCCTGGGGGAATGGTCACACTTCATCCTTTCTCCTCCATTTTCCTCGTGGGATTTTGGGCATGCACACACACCCGGCATAATTTTCTTCTTTCTTTTTCTTGAAGAGGTTTCTGGCTTAGGGTGAGTGTGCCTACTGGAGAGAGAGAGAAAGAGAGAGAGAGAGAAAGAGGAAATGTGAGAAATCACTTCCCGGGGGGATGTCCATACCACATCCCTTCTCCCTCATTCTCCTTCTGGGATCTTAGACATGTACTCACATGTATCAGTCATGATTTTCAAGCTACCGAGTCAGGACTTGAACCACAGTCAGCCATGTGAGAGTCCAACTACAAAACTGCTATGCCATCTGCTGGTTCTTCGCCCTGCATGATTTTCAAGACACCAGGTCCAGGACTCAAATCATGGTCAACCATATGGGAGTCAAGTTCCTCAATCACTACACCATCTGCTGGCCTCAATACTCACTTCTTTTCAGGTAATTCATTTACCAGTCCATATAATTTTAAATATCTTCCACATATGGAGATGTAATCTGCCTTTCTCTAACTTTTACTCACAGATCCTAGTTTTAACTTCTGGAAATTAAAAAAAATAAGTCTACTTCCCCTTCCACACAATAGGCTTTCAGATATTTGAGCATTTCAGTCAAGCATCTTCTCTCTCAATAGGCTAAATATTCTTCATTCCTTTAACATTTTTATAGATAAGAGTTTTGGGACCAATCTCCATCCATGCTTGGTTTTCCTGCACACTTCTGGGCTTAACTCCATGAACTAAAGGTGTAAAGACTTCCCCTACAGCCTTGTTACTTTCTTGGACAATAATGTACCTGTGGTTTATATTGCTTCTGTGTTTACCTAAACTCACATTTTTACCCAACTGCAATCAATTGTCTCTTCTAATCTAAACTTCTATATTTAACCATTGAGTAAAATCAGGTATTTAAAATTAAATGAAAATATGAAGTATTATGTTTCTGCTATCCAAAAATTTAGCCATCTCTCTCAATTACTGCATACTGAAAATATGCTAGAAATGGATTCTATGGCTTCATCTGCTCTGTGATTAAAAATATTGCCCTGGACAAGACCAAGGGCATCTTCTAATCTGTGCCCTTAGACTCCTCTTTTCAGATTGAACATTATCTGGGAATCAGCTCTTTGTCCAGTTATCTATGAATCTGCCTGTGTGTACTATTGTCCAATCCCATTTTTCCCCCACCTTGTTCAAAGTAATATATGTAAAAGCTCTTAAGCACTACCTTCTAAAATGATTTAAAACTAAACCTAATTGTCAGACCTTCTCTACTCACTAGATGAGATGCATTTTTTTCTCCTTTCCCTTGTTTATGACAAGTTTTCCTGTTCCCTTAGTTTTTACTGAATGAAATGCAAGGAGTGACCTCATTATGTAAGTGAAATTGTTAAGGAGAGATACAAACATGTTATTCATTCTTCAAAATAATTTCAAAAACACCAAAAAATTTTGAGGATCCTTGAAATTAGAAACATAGCCAAAAAATTACTGAAATAAAGGATCAGCTACCTATTAGTTAAACTTTTATATTACAATAAACGAAGCACATAGCTCACTGCTACTTATTGTCTGGTCAAAGCAAGTGTTCAGCAATTTGGCTTTTCTCTTGTCTTACCCTCTGTATCATAGACTGACTCATAGAATTTATATGACCCTGGCATTTCTTCTTAAAATAAAAGCTTCTTAAGGGCAGGGGCTGAATCTTAATTACTAAGTTTTCTCAGGGCCTTTCTAACTTTGAATTTGGCACTTGAAATCTATTTATACAATAAAGATTTATGTGATAAATGTTTATGGGTCTCTTCAGTTGCTAACTATAAGTTGTATCACCCTACCACTAGCCCAGATAGCTAAATTAATAATCATGTTGGATGGACTTCACTCATATTTTCTATCTGCATATTGGAGTGTCTGTCTAGAATAATTCTGGTTTTGGCACAGTAGATATTAAACTGACAGTGTTTAGCCAGCAGGCTTAGTAGCTTATTAAGGCAGCTCCTGGAACCTAATGAGAAATCTATGTCATCAGTACAGAAGTAGGTGCTGTCTTCTTATTTCCTGTGGCAGGAAGGTATTCATTCAGATCATTTGAAGCTGTACCAAATTATTTTGAAATAAATTAAAAAGAAGTAGAGTTAGGACGCAAGTCGCTTTCTTGGATTTTGATTGGAATTTAATGTTGAGAGTTCATTGCTACCTGCTCTGATTCTCACAGTGATAAAATGCTTCAGACTTTGAAAGAATCTTCATAGTCTGAGATCTGTGCTGAGATCACATAGCTTGGTCTATAGTGATTCCTGTCTATAGAATCAAAGACTAACTGTAGATCAATACTACTGACAAAGGGTAGCATTGTTCTCAAATATTTTCTCAGTAAGGTGAAAAATTTCCACAAAGAACAGGTAAAAAATAGGGTAGATGTTTAGAAGTGGTCAACAGTGGAATAGCTTTATCTAAGACCCACATTTCTCTCATAAAGGGTATTTTGTTGAGGGACCTAGTTTTGCAACATTCCAAGGTATAATCTTCCCCCTGGGAGGTCCTCATTTATCCTTTCTAATTTGAATCGTGTGAACATATTCAAAATTTTGAAATACGTTTTTAGCAAAGACAGACAGTCCTCTTCCCAAACCAAAGTATGAGGCTCCATCTTTCTAAACCCTGGATGGTAGCTTAGTGCCTTAGCATCCTCAACCAACAGATGCACTTTGCCAGTTATGAATCCTTGTGTTGTGAGTGAAAAAAAATGCCAGTAGCAAAGGCTATATTGCCTGACTCTTCTGAAAAGTGCAATCTGTGGCTAGTGTCCGGCCAAGCCTGATCGAGTGAAAAAAAATGCCAGTAGCAAAGACTATATTGCCTGTCTCTTCTGAAAAGTACAATCTGTGGCTAGTGTCCGGCCAAGCCTGATCTGGTAGCTCAAACAACAATACCCGTTTCTCTCTTTCTGTACGTGGCTCTCTTTTGTGTTGGTTTCATCTTGGTCCTCCCACAGCCGTGTTTCTTGTGTGCTCAAGAGTTGCCTTTTTCTACTCTTTTCTGCCTGCTCCTCTCTTTATCCAGAGATAGATGGAAGACAGTCAATTACCAGTGACTTCTTACATAGAAATAATAGCTTTTTTAATTTATAGCTTTTTCTTGTATGAATAACAGTTATTTACAAGGCACTTTTAAATCCATAATTTTATCTGACCCTGACTATCACTCATGGGACAGATAACACCATTATCATTATCTTTATTTCACAGCCACAGAGTATCTTGAGATCACAGTTAACAAAGGACTAACTAGAGATTAAATATAGGCTTTCTCATCGTCTATCTTATGTACTTCCCTATACCGTGACACTTCTGAATCGCTCTCAAAGCGAGGTGACACTGTTGTACCAACAGGAGCCTCGTTTGTGACTGGGGTTGATTGTACTGATCTGGCATATGCTGGCAACGAATCCGACTGTTCATCTGATGCCAGTACCTCTTGTTCCACATTTTAAAAGGAAAGAATAAAAAGGTAGATGAAAATAAATAAAACGAAGATACACTGACAGTACTTTAAAGGAAAATGAGATGAAACAGTAAAAGTAGACAAGGTAAAAACATAAAATTCAACTGAACAGACAGAATATCCTCAAAGGCCTATCTTAAGCCTTTTGTCTGAATTTAAAATAGTTAAAAGCAAGAAGTTAGTGCACCGCCAGAGCAAGACTGAGGGCTATTGTAGCAATCAAAGGGTGTATTTGTGTTGAAAGCTGTAAGTAGAATTTGCTGGTCTGAAATCACCAAACATTTGTAGAAAGCAGACATGGTAATAGAGAAATAACTAAAGGTATGAATTAGACAAAGTTTCTATAAACGCTAGAAACTTAACCAGAGGGGAGAAGGAACATAAATTCCAAAAAAATTCAATTTCTTAAATTTTGAACCAATTTAATCTAAATTTTAGGGGCAAAATAGCCACACCTAACTGCTTATGCAAGAGTGAAGGAAATATGAGATGTTAGAAATGAGTAACTCTCAAAAATTTAGGAAATGGCTAATAATGGTTGGTTTGAAAAGCCCAATTTGAAAGCAGAAGCAATTTAAGTTCCGGTTAAAAATACAAATGTTCAGGATCAATCCATGCAGATTTTGATTTAGTACTTTTGAGATATGTCCAAAAAGAATTGGTCATTTTAACCTGAATCTTAAGACATTTTTTTGAATTGGGTCTCTGCTGGTCAGTTGGAAACTTTTTGTTAAATGACATCTCATATGTGAGAAAAGAGAGAAATATATAGAAAGACAAGTGCCTCTTGTCATAAAATACTTCTGAGTTTAGCACTGAGATTGTGCTATGCCATTCCCAGGTAACTATCCATAACTTTGTCAACATATGCAAAATCTCTGTTGACATTTTATCTATGATTCAAATAAATGATGACTGCGATAAATGCCTGTTTTTTCCCCAGAACATTAAATTGTCAGTTTTATCAAGTGTTGCCAAATGTAAAGACAAATACAATGTTTCGTCTTTGTCAAGCACCCTGACAATCCTTGCAACATGTAAATGCTTCTGTGAGTAAGGCTTCATGCGTTTTTCTGCTTATTTTGATCCTTACAGCCACAAAAATTAGTATTAAAACTTAGTGTGTATATGGCACTTTTCATCTTCAAACTGTTGTAGAAATATTAACTAATTTATGCCCCTCTGCACAAAATGTAGCGCGAGCCTTATTACCGCAGGGGAAGAAAATCTGTCAGAAATCTGCTGTGGGAGCTGTTGCGCAGCATGCCATGGTTTCTGCAGATTCAGCGCCTTGTCAAACTGCCAGTGGACATTGACACAAAGCAAATATAATTTGGCAAGAAATGGCAAGAGAACCCCAGGGCTGGCAGAGTGAAGCTTGTGGGAAACAAACATTTCAGAGTCCATTGATGTTGGTTCTCCATACTGTACATACAGCCTTCAGTGGACGTTTTACTTTTTACAAACTCAGTATAATGATAGTTAATAATGTGTTTTAATAATAATAAAAATAATGACACAATATTCATATGGTAGAGTCAAGTCTAAATCAGGAGAACAGGCACTCAGCCATTGAGAACTTTTGAGATACTGCTGGAGAGCTTGTTGACTTCTCCAAAGAGAAAAACACCTCCAAAGGGAAAAAACATCCCAATGAAAGTTTTCTTCTGATGGATGCTTTGGTTCTTTGGTTTTAACACCATGCAAACTGATCAGAAAGTTTCCATTTTCTGGGAAGCCATTATAAAATATCTTAGAGTATTATTCTGTTTTATATCTTCAAATTATCACCAAGATCTCTAACTCTACATTTGGGTTTCTAAGTTGTACTTGTGTCAAACTGAGTCATATTTCATGTGACTTCTATTTGACCACTCCACAGCTAGCTTGTTTAATAACTTCCCTTGACCAGGCTTACAAAAGGCAAAACTTAAATGAGTTATTGTTTTGTGACATTTCTTTTGTATATATTCTCTCAATACATTAACTCATTTTTTCGTTCATTCAATCAAGAAATAGCAAGAGAAATCTGAAATATCTACTGGTGAAATTATGAATGCAAGACATTTAACACTATCCCAAAGTTAGTAATCAGAAAAAAATTTTCCTAGTATGATTATATAATATGTCCTCTCTCTCTCTCTCTCTCTATCTATCTATATATACGTGTGTGTGGTGTGTGCACCGGCAGGTGGTATGGAGGTTTAGGCACTGGGTCCCAAACAGCCAACTGCATGGTTCGAGTTACAGACTTAACAGTTTGAAAATCATATCAGGTATGTGTGTGTATGTGTGTATGTGTGTGTGTTTGTCCAAAATCATGAGAAGAATAGGAGAAGGGATTGTGGCTATTTCCCCAGGGGGTGATTTCTCACTTTCTCTCTGTCTCTTTCTCTCTCTGGAGAATGTAAGGGCTCTATAGCAAAAACAAAAACCAAACCAAACCAAACCAAAACAAAACAAAACAAAAATTGCATACTTAATAAATGTTGTAATTATTTAATTTGTATTATTTCTTCATAATTTTCCCTAATCTTTTCACTTCTATAGAGTGAAGATAGTGATTGGAGAAAATTATTTAAGCATCTAGAAAATGTACATCTGCTTCCATATCTTCTGTCTTTCTGAACTTGATCAAATTTTCTTTCTGCCTTGTTCTTATTCTACAGATCACCCAATCTTAAGGTAGGCATTGATTATCTTTTATCTGACCTCCTATTTCTGAACTTGTTACCTATAATGTGCCATTACCCAGTCAGGATTCACTGATTTCCTGTTATTTCCAAAATATATTTGGTTTAGGTGCTTACCTCTACTTCTTACACTTTGTGATTTGGGCAGTGCTGATTGGTGTAAGCCACTGGGTGACTGTTAACCTTCTGAAGGAGAGTGTCTATCCTTGAATAGTCTACTTACACCGAAGAAAAGGACAGGTAAGGGGAAAAACTTAGATCAACCAGAAAGCATGTTTCCGTTCTTGTTTGGGGCAGCTGTTTTAGTATCGTGAAAAAAAGTTACTTTTGGATGAGGCTGACACTGTAGGTAAAAGAAGCAATAAAAAAAATCCCTGAGTAATAAAGCACAAAATCAACAAATACTAGTATAATGTATTTTTTGGACTATTAAAATTGAAATGATTATATTTTCTTATTAACTGAGCCAGTGTGAGTGAACTTTTTGTTACCTGAGTAGAAGATATTTAACTACTCCATTGTGTAGCACAGCTGTCCTCAACTGTCTCAGCAACAGGGACTGGCCTTGTGGAAGACGATAATCCTTCCATGGGACTGTGGGGAAAGGGCTGGTCTTGGGATGCCCCAAGTGTACCACCTCTATCATGCATCCCATTTCTATCACTACCACATTGCAAGATAGAATGAAACAAGCACACAATAGGGTTTGCACTCCCATGAGAATCCAATACCATTGCTAATCTGTCAGGAGATGAACCCCAGGCGGCTCTGCCAGCAACGGGGGGTGGCCACAAATATAGACAAAGTCTCGTTCACTCACCCACCACCCATCCTTGGTTGCATGTCCTGGTAGACCTACAGCAGTCTGCAGCCCAGTCCCCACAAGGCCTGTCATGAGTCTGCCATCTGGGGCTTAAGGACCTCTGGTGTAATACTCCTAGCTTCTCAATTCCTGGTGACCTTTTTTTTTTATACACTCAATCACATAATTTAGGTTACAAAGTGAACATTTCAATTTTAATCCCAACTTTGCATATGGTGAAGGACCCCTTTAATTCAAACCACCTTATAATTTGGACATAGAATTGTAGAATCAGAGGTTGGGGATCTTACGGTCATTTTCTTTAATCATCCCTCTGCTATTTGAATCTTTTCTATATCATCTCCATGAAAAGGACTTCCAAACTGTGCTGTTATATGGTATATGTATTTTTTTCTACATGGTATATTTTATTTGTGAAAAGGAATAGTTTTTTAAGAAGTCTTTCTGAAATATTTCTAATGAACTTTGTATTTAATTTTTAGAAATACCTTATAAAGAAGATTATTGTTGTTGCTATCCCTACTATAGAACTGAAGTAACAAAGGCTTAGAGAAGATAAACAAATTGCCCACAGTTATAAAGCTAATAAATACTACAGCCCATATGCTCTGGTTTGAACATATGTGTCCCTTCAAAATCTGTACATTAAAACCTAATTACCTAGGTGACAGTATTAAGCAGTGGTTAAGTCAGGAGGGCTTCGTTTTTGCCTTCATGAATGGTATTAACTGTTCTTATAAAGGAGGTATAAGGGTGTTTCCTAGTGCCTTCCACTCTTCGCCATTCCAACATGGGAGGCCACAGCAAGAAAGCCCTTATTAGACACCAACCTACCAGTACATAGATCTTGGATTTCCTCAGCCTCCAGAACTGTTGGGAATAAATTTCTGTCCTTATAAATTATTCAGTCTTAGGTTTTTTAATTGTTTTATTTTATTTAATTTAGCACAAATGTACTAAGTCACTATACTTTAGTTTCCTTATCAAAGCATTCCTGAGCTAAGTGATGTTCTCTGTAATTACCATGCTCTGAAGACAGTGTTGAACCAGTTACGGATTCGTTAGATTTTTCTTTCAGAACTTTTATCACTCTTTTCTCTTTTTTAAATATTATCTTCAATCACATATATCTTTACAGTACATAACACTTTTGTTTTTCCAGCAAAATTACCATGCGTATTAGTCAAGACGGACACATTATGGGACACTTTATCATCAGTAAGAAATAACTTTTCAATTTTTTGTCAGTTAAATATGTGTTCTTTTTATTTTTCTTCCCCTGTTCCCCTCTCTCCCTCCCTCCATTGCCCACCCCCATATTACCCATCCTTACTATCTCTAGTATTTACTATTGCTCTCCCGGCTACTACACCTTCTAAACTTTCAGTTTCTGCCAGTGAGTGCAGATAATCAGTACATATTGAGTGGGGACATATAGTCTGTCTTTTATAGTCTGACTTGCTTCACTTGGTATTGTCTTCTTTATTACCATTCTGCAGGAAAATCTTTGTTGACTGCTTTGCAAAACCATAATATATTCTGTCACAATTCTACCACAATTTTAATAACTTGATAAAAGTATTTGTTTGTAATAATTTATAGTAAGAGATTCGATTTATCTTTGGGGGCGATGGTTGAAGGAACAGCTAGGGGCAGGATTTAATTACCTCACACTTGATCTGAATCATCATAAATATCTAGAAAGTGTGAGTGTGTGTGTGTGTAAGAGAGAAAGAGAGACAATGTGTGCTTGTATGCATGTGTATGCACTCTATAATTTGAATATAGCTCTTGAAAATTTATGTGCTGAGCCATAACAAAATTAAAAGTGAAATCGATGCCTTTATTGTATTGAACGTTTAGTCTCTTGGAAAGAGATTAGTCTTTGAGTAGTTAGGGCAGGACTCCCATGATGGAGCCCTGGTGAGTTTATAAGAAGAGGAAATGCAGCAGGCAAAAACCCACTAGCATGGAACACTGACCAGAAATTCTGCACAACTGCCATCCTCTCTGCTTTTGTTGGCTATGTTGTAACTAGCCTGATTCAATGTCATGCCTTTAGACTTTCCAGCCACCATAATCCTAAAGTGAGTAATCCTCTATTCTTTATAAATCACTCAGTCTCAGTTAATTCTGTATACAATGCAGTAACAGACTAAGACTGTGTGTGTGTGTGTGTGTACACAGGAAGATTGGAGCACAGTTTGTCATGATCTTACTGGACAGTCTTTTTCCAATTTCAGTACTTCAAAGGTTCAGCCAGAGATTTCCAAATTTTGCTGTCTTTATATTGTTTCTATATGGAAATTAACATACTACTATCTTTTAAGCTGTGAAAGTGTATAGAGTTTGTAAAAGGTTCAGAATTAGTTTACTAAACTCAATTAATTTAGAGTATCAAGTTGTATCACAAATTCAGCTAAAATGGCCAGGAATTATTTTTGAAAACCATGAACATTCCAGTTTTTCCATTGTTTTTCAGGGTTCACTTTCAAATCTCTGGACAACTTGCTAATCCCAGAACTTTGTCTGTTCTCAATACTGTAAAATAATTTCCTCATAATGCACTCACCAGAGCTCTACAGAGCTACTGACTTGCAGCATCAGTTGTGAAATGCCACTCTTTGGGTCAGAAACTTAATGTATTTTCCCACATTTTATCAGGTCCCACACTTTACTTCCTATAACTTAATTCTTCCCATACCCTCAGTTTATATGGCAGCCAAAGGGATTAACAGCAATTCACAGCAAACCACAGCTAGCAGCCTGAGGTTAGTCCTGGATACTAGAATACCAAACTGAAATCAAGCTAGAACTCTAGGTGTATTTAGTGGCCAAACATGGAGGATTTAGGGAAAGGATACAGCCTTGGGTTGAGTGAACAGATTTGGGGCATCACCATTCACCACATGCACATAGGGTACCAAGCCTGAGATAGTTTGGTATTCATTTTACTGCATCCTACCAAGTAGGTTAGAAAATTCTCACATGCTCTGCTCTGGTCAGGCTGGGTCCAGTAATTTACTTATATTTCAACCAATTTGAAAAAGGCAGTCATTTTTCCAAAACTTCCCAGTCAAAAAGATTGAAGACAAATAGGATGCATTATTAATTATGTTATTTATTAAGAGTGCAATGTTTTTCACAAGCAGAGGATCTACTCCATCCTGACTGAATAGCATCAACATCATGATGTTCATCATCCTCAAGTAAGAGTTCATGAGCACACTCCAGATACTGTGATAAGCAACTTTATATACATTACTTTATTAGCTACCTATCAATATTATTAAAAAGAAAGTGAAGTTTAGAGAACATGAGTAAGTTGTCCAAGGTTGAATAGGTTAAATGCTGGCCAAGCTGATATTTGACCCAGGCTTTCTGGATATCATTGGGATAAGAAATATCTTTCTAAAATGATTAAATGAATCTCTGCTCATAATCACTGCTTTTTAAAAGTTAATATAAAACACCCCGACAAACCCCATTTTAATTTTTTTGTTTTTGTCTTTAGCATGATTATCCATTATTTGGATCTCCCAGATGCTGTTTTTGGCTGGACTGATGCATTGCATCTTGAATTCTTCTCAGCTTCAGGTTATGGTACACCCATCTGGCCTCCTGTTTCCTTGGACAGATTTCAGGATGATCTTCTGGACTCATATTCACGCTGGTCTAAACCCAGAGGCAAGGTCCCCTACCTTTGCACTTTATTTTGGACCTCTAGCCAACCTGAGGCCTTGACCATCTGCCCTCCCCTTAGGCTGCCCCCATCTGCTGTTTCCTAAGCATTGATTTTGACAGTCCACATCCTAACCTGCTTCCATGTCCAGAATCCGCTGATAATTGTTGTAAATTCTCATTCTGACTTATTAAATAAGAACTACCCGGTGTTATATGGTAAAGTTAACAAAGTTAAATCTAATTTACATCTAATAATGCTTTTCAGCACTTCCATTATCACTTGACTCTTCATGGGATAGAGCATGAAAGAGAAAGTGATGCTAAGTCATTAAAAGGGATTGCTTTTATTTCTGATTTCATTTCTTCAGAAGTTTATGTTTGACATTTCGAACCATCTGTTACATGAAAAAAAGGGGTGGCAAGTGTTATATATCTGACTCCCTGGTCCTGTCTGGTTAATCTTCATTCCTAAAGACTGGAAACCCCAAAACATAACAGACACAAACTATCACAGTTTGTGAAGTTTTCTTGTGTAATATTAATTTTCCTATATTACATGTATAATATATATTATGGATATTATACATATATATGTAATAGAAACAAATTGTTACAGTTTATACAATTTTCTGAAGCTAAGACAGAGATCTTTAGGACATAATCTCTTAGCCTGAATGTAGATAAATATATAAATATATGTACGAAATATATTATCATACCATAATATATTAGGGTATATATTTATATGATATGTAAAATAGCATATTCTATGTAATAGATGAAGGAGAGTGCATTAGGGGGCGGACTTCCACCAGCACTTCCCGATGTCTAGTGGTAATGTAATGTATACCCTAATGCACACTCCTTTATCTCCATTTACTCCACATTGATCCAGATCTCGCCGGAGCTGAGGACTTTTTCAAATCAAATAGTCCTATAACAGTCTGTAGATGCCTCTAATCCCCTCAACAGCCTTACATTGATATTACAAGGAAATAAAAACATGACATTAAGCATCATCTGCCTCTGGGCTACTTATCCAGACACTCCCTACACCAGTAATTTAAATTGCTATATAGTGTATAAAAGTATAGATGATTATTATCTTTAACTGTTTCTTCAGGAAGCAAAATTGTATGTAGGGTTCAGACTTCCTCTTTCTATATTCTAGATCATACACTTTTCAGCTGTGTGACTGAATAGATTATTCATCTTTTCTGTGCCTCAGCTTTTCAGTCTGTAAGATGGAGAAAAAATACACAGGGTGTGGTGAGATATAAGTGCCTAAATTTTTTAGACAGTTGTCATGTCTAAATGTCTAACAGAGATATGTATTATTAATGCCATATCTATTAGTGCTGATTATTAAAAATGTCTATTATTTATTACTATTAATATTTTGTTAGTATGAATGTTTTAAACTTCTAACCCATATCCTACTGCTTGCTCAAAATCTTAAGTCATTGCAAAATTGATGTGAATACCTCCTCTTTTCTCTATGCTTTCTACATTTGACCCAAACATACTCTTTCTTCCATTGTTTCCTCTTTCAATAAAGAACGTCATAAGTCATTTAATAGCCCATGTCAAAATCTAATTATCATTCTTGCTAGTTTCCTCTGTCTCAATACAAATTCTCTAATCTGATTATTTATCAAATATTATCCATGTAACCATGTAAATAAGTGTCAAATCTGTCTCCTTTCCTCATTTTTTACTGCAACTATCTTATTTTACTACACATAATGTAGTCTATGGCTAATACCAGCCCTTAAAACACACACACAGGGACCATGAGTTGGCATAATGGCTATGTCGCTGGACTCCCATGAAGTCAACTGCAGTTTGCGTCCCAGACACGATGGCTTAAAACTCATGCTGGGTGCGTGTGCATGCGTGCCCAAGATCCTGAGAGGAGAACGGAAGAGAAGGGATTGTGGCGTGGCCATCTCCCCTGGGGAATGATTTCTCGCTTTCCATCTCTCTGTCTCTCTCTGTCTGTCTGGCAAGTGCACGCACCCTATAGCAAAATCCTCTCCAAACACACACACACACACACACACACACACACACACAGACACATATTAAGCTGTGTGACTGAATAGATTATTCATCTTTTCTGTGCCTCAGCTTTTCAGTCTGTAAGATGGAGAAAAAATACACAGGGTGTGGTGAGATATAAGTGCCTAAATTTTTTAGACAGTTGTCATGTCTAAATGTCTAACAGAGATATGTATTATTAATGCCATATCTATTAGTGCTGATTATTAAAAATGTCTATTATTTATTACTATTAATATTTTGTTAGTATGAATGTTTTAAACTTCTAACCCATATCCTACTGCTTGCTCAAAATCTTAAGTCATTGCAAAATTGATGTGAATACCTCCTCTTTTCTCTATGCTTTCTACATTTGACCCAAACATACTCTTTCTTCCATTGTTTCCTCTTTCAATAAAGAACGTCATAAGTCATTTAATAGCCCATGTCAAAATCTAATTATCATTCTTGCTAGTTTCCTCTGTCTCAATACAAATTCTCTAATCTGATTATTTATCAAATATTATCCATGTAACCATGTAAATAAGTGTCAAATCTGTCTCCTTTCCTCATTTTTTACTGCAACTATCTTATTTTACTACACATAATGTAGTCTATGGCTAATACCAGCCCTTAAAACACACACACAGGGACCATGAGTTGGCATAATGGCTATGTCGCTGGACTCCCATGAAGTCAACTGCAGTTTGCGTCCCAGACACGATGGCTTAAAACTCATGCTGGGTGCGTGTGCATGCGTGCCCAAGATCCTGAGAGGAGAACGGAAGAGAAGGGATTGTGGCGTGGCCATCTCCCCTGGGGAATGATTTCTCGCTTTCCATCTCTCTGTCTCTCTCTGTCTGTCTGGCAAGTGCACGCACCCTATAGCAAAATCCTCTCCAAACACACACACACACACACACACACACACACACACAGACACATATTATTTTTATTATTGTTATTTTAGTGTTTCTTATTTCTTTTTAAGTTTTAGCTAAAGTACTTGCATATTTTGTGTACTTATCAGAAAGAGTCAGAGAGGAAAAGTGAGAACTCACCCCCTACTCCCACCCCAAAAGGATAGTCACGCTGCAATCTTTTCTCCTCCATTCTCCTCTTGGGACTTTGGGCATGCATAAATATATCTGGTGTGATTTTTCAAGCCATTGGGAAGGGACTCGAACCGTGGTCAGCTAAGTGGGAATCCAGCACCTTGACAACCTGCTGGCCTCCAAACACACTTTATTTGTTTATGTATTGGTTTCTCCCATGTGCCAGAGAGACGAAAGGATGACACCTCTGACAGAGTCTTGACATTGTGATCCACCCCACACCTCCGCCAGGTCTTCACTATGGGCCTACACATGCCCAGCCCTTTAAGGACGTCTCCAGATGTGAACCTGGAAACCTCCCGTGTGTGTCAGCCTCACCTGTGCACCATCCACCAGCACCACCCCCACTATAGAAATTGGGTTTTTAATGGTTGTTGTTTTGGGGGCAATAAATATCAAAACACAGGGTATGTACAAATTTAGCAAATTTTATGAAAAACTGATGTGGAAAAATATTCAGTCATAATAATTTTTCAAGTCTTTATTTATTTATTTATTTTTGCATTTTATAAAATTTTGGTCTGTATGGAATTTGGGGGGGGTGAGTAGACAAAAATAAAAAAAAAACTGAAAACCAAAAAACAAAAACGTGGGTATACATTACCACTCATGTTGGGAAGTACTGGTTGAAGTCTGGTCTCATTTAAATTACAGCTGTGGCCTTCTAATGCATCCTTCTTTATCTCCATTTACCTCACATAGATCTAGGTCTCTTTGGAGCAAAGAGTCTATTGACTCCTAAATTCCCTCGATAACATCACCTTGACATTATGAAAGACTTGATAAGCATTATCTGCCTCTGGGCTATCTAGACACCCCCTATACCTTCCTTCCTCCCCACCTAACATCAGCCACATGGGCCTTCTCTTCTGAGGTCTTCACACATATAGTCATGGTATTCTGTGAGTCCTTCATTTCTCACTACAGCAGTAATTCCTTAAGGGGCACACCATGAATCCCCAGAACAGGCAGGATCCTACACACATGATTTCATAGCAGAGATTACTCAAAGGTACGTGTCATAACTTTAGAAAATGACTTGTTCAGCTATGTCCTCATTAGCTAGTGCTGCCCCTGCCCCCTGCTGTTGAATGTGTGTCTGTGAGGATGGTAGGCACAGTCCTGGGCAGTAATTAAGAGCAGTCTCTGGAGCTCTGGGTGATGTGCTTGCATCTGATTTTAGATTCCACTCATGTGAGTTCCTGAACATGCTCTTCAATTCCTCTGCACTTGAGCCTCCTCATCTTAAAAGAGAAATGACAAAAAAAAAAGAAAAAAATTTATAAGGACTAAATAAATTAATTGTTTTAGTCACAGTTCTCCAGAGAAACAAAACTAAGAGATTTATGATAAGAAATTGGCTCAGGTGATTTTGGAGACTGACAAGTCCCAAGATCTGCAGGCGGCTGGAGGCTCAGAGAGCCAAAAGTACAAGGATCTTCAAAAATTCACAGATGATACATGTTATGAAAAAGTGACACATGGAGTTTTTCTGGTTTGTTTGTGTACTAAAATCAACTTATACTTTAACTTCATTTTTCCATGAATTTTTGTACGGTGCTTTTTATTCTTAGTCTGAGGGCAGAAGATCAATGTGCCAAGCCAATTTGCCAGGTAGGAAAAGTTCCTGTGGAGGGCATTGCATACGGAAGCCATCTTAAGCTATCTGCCATCTTAGGAAACCTTAGGTTTCACTTCCTCATTGAGCAAACCTCAGAAATCACATGACCAACCCTCTTCCTGCGGGGCAGGTGGGTTTCTAAGCAATGGAACAGATCCACCTACACCAACGATTGGTCCATGCTGTTCTATCTTATTTGCATTTCGGGCAACCAATCAATGCCCACCAGCTCATATATAAGCTCGCTGTTCTTCCTTAATAAAGGAGACTTGCTCAGCACCTCATCTGGTCTTCACTCTGTGTATGTCTGTGGGAGTTCTGTGAGCCTGTGTACGTGTGGGTCCCTTTTCTCACTCTCCTCCCCCAGGTAACCGTTCGACTGTCCTGTGGGTCGGGACAAATTCCCTCTTATTCAGCTGTTTTGTTCTATTCAGGTCTTCGGTTGATTGGGTGAGAGTCACACACATGAGGGAGGGCAGTCTGCTTTACTCTGTATACTGATTCAAATGTTAATCTTATGCAAAAAAATCTTTTCAGACTGTTCTGGTCTGTTCTGCTGCTAATAACAGAAATACCCGAGTCTGAGTAATTTCAGAGAATACAGTTCTATCTAGCTCATGGTTTTAGAGGCTAAATCCAAAAACATGTACTGACATCTAGTGAGGGTCTTCTTGCTGTTTCACAGTATGACAGGGCAAGATGGAAGGCAGACCAGAGCATGTCTCTGTCTCATTTCCTTTCCTTATATTTCTTTTTATTTATTTAAATTATTATTTATATATTTAATCACTATACATTATTTAGATTGTAAAGAGACAATTCAGGAGACAGGATCGGGGAAGACCTGAGAAATTAATTAATATAGTCATAATTCTATCTCAAAGGCTCTACGTCTTAATCCTGTAGTTGAATTAAATTTCCACACACTTAATACTTGCACAATAGCTCACCAAATTTTGACCACATAAATTTGGGGGAGGCTACATTCAAACCACAGCCAAGACATGTCCAGAAAATATTTGGCTAGATGTCTTAGCACCTTGTAGCCTAGTACTTATTTATAAACCCTGCGTACCTTATTTGAAGCATGATAGGCAATGGGTAATGTTTGCAAATAAATGGCCATGCCAGATTTACCTAATGGTCATGCAGCAGCTAGCACTTGCTGAAAGAATGAATGGAAAAAGGGGGCGGAAGACCAGCAGTTAGTGTAATGGCTATGTTGCTGAACTCCCATGTAGCAGACTGTGGTTCAAGTCCTGGACCCGGTGGCTCAAACTCATGCTGAGCGCATGTGTACATGTGCCCAAGATCCTGAGAGGAGAATGGAGGAGAAGGGATTGCAACATGGCCATCCCTCCTCAGGGGTTATTTATTGCTTTCTGTCTCTCTGTCTCTGTCTTTCTGGCAAGCGCATGTGCCCTATAGCAAAAATCTCTCTCTCTCAAAAAAAAAAAAAAAAAGGGTGGTGGTGGTGAGGGAGTGGATACCATATGGTTTTAAGGTACATCATAAAAGGATTAAGATACTCAGTTTTTGGAAGGTCATCTGAATTATTTTATATGTGTCCCATTGAAATATCACTGTCTCAGTGTCTAATGTAGCTTTGATATCTGTGTTTGGGCTGGACCATAGATCCCCATTAAACTCATCCTTCCTGTCCTATCTTATGGAGGTATCATAAGGTATCAGGTATGTTCCTTCCTTAGCTCAGACACCCATGTTTATCCCTTGAGCCATTAAAGTTATATTTTAGATGTTCTCAAACTCAAATATGGACCCTTTATATTTCTTTCAAAGCTGCCTGAGTAATCTTTCTAAAACAAGTAAGCAACCATGTCACTTATTTGCAAAACATCTCCAGTAGTTCCCCATTATCACTGTATGAACACCTAATAAATTGTTCTGAGACTGAAGGACTCAAAATGCTGGGCCCTAACTTGTCCTTCTAACTTGAGTTTCACTCACATCTATGTATATCATGTCCAACTCCACCATACTCCTTCAATTTCTTCTTCTTGTAATAATCTTTCTCTTCTTGTCTGCTTAACAGAGCAATGTCTAACTTCCTTTAGCTAATCCTTCCCTACTCTCCCAAGAAATGTAACTTGCTCCTTTGAATATTCCTTATCTTTTAATCATTTGACAAGAATTCTCTTTGACAAAAACACACACATCTTTTTTTTAATTTCAATTTATTTATTTGCATTCATTCACTGTACATCATTACAGCATACAAACTGAGATTTTCCATCCAGAGTACACTGTATATTGTCTCAATCAAGCACATCAACAAACATGTTATTGTCAGCAAATAATTTTCCATTTCTTGTTTTCTGTATGTTTTGCTTTTATCCCCCCCATCCTTGATTCCCTATCTCTTACCCTCTGTCATCTCCCACTCCCCTCCCACACTGTCTCTGGTATCTATGTTTGCTTTCTATACTGTTTTCCCCCACATTTTATTGAATCACCAAAGACCCTAATCAATCCAAATACCCTTATAAGCAAACACAGGTGACACACACATTTCCATGAAGACAAGTCTAACTTTACGCATCCTATAAAGTAGCACCTAGCTGGGGCTACATATCCTACTGCAGTCATTGAATAGATACATTTTTTTTCCTGAAACTTTTTTTTTTGTAACTCAATTTACATTCCTTCCCTAAGCATCATCACAGCACACAAAATGTGATCTCCCATCCGGTACACACTGCATAGTGACTCAATCATGCACATTACAAAAAAATTTTCCAATTCTAGTTCCTAGAATTATTTCCACCCCTCTTTCTGACCCTCTGTCCCTTCCCATCCTCCTCTTACACCACCTCCAGTGTCCAAAATTGTCCTCCATTCCCTTCCCACCCACATTGCATT
>NW_006160175.1:1388144-1408983 GCF_000334495.1 Tupaia belangeri chinensis
TGGAACTCGTCAACTTCTTTCTCCTTTCTCTTTAGCAGTTCATTATCTCTCTTCTCTTCCATCTCTGTTAGCTTAGACATTATGAATGATCTGAATTCCTTATCAGACATTTCCATGATTTTCACCGAACTACTTGTGGATGAAGAAGAATTACTCTTTTCCCTTGGAGGAGAGGTATTTTCTCATTTTCCCATATTTCTCATGATCCGGTGGTGATTTCTTGTCATCTGATGGATGTTGTGTTTCTTTCAAATTCTTGAAGTTCAGCCTTAATGTTCAGGAGCAAGCAGACAGAGGTGATCTAGAATCTCTTTGCTGTTCTGTTGTGATCGCTGGTGCAGCAGATTCAGTAGATAGTGGGGAATATTCTAACCCTATTAGTATTTGGATGTTTAGCTACAGTGCTCTTAGATCCGTTTACAAATACATTGAAAGGATATTGGAGGGTAGAGAGACAAGAAAAAGTAAAATGAAACAGAGAGAGAAAAACAACAACAAAAAGAGAAAAAAAGACAAAAATATAAAAAAAATTAAAAATTTGTAATTACTGTTCTTTTTTTAAAAAAAAAACACAAAATAGAAAACCGTGCGGCGTGCTTCTATTTCATTGGAGCCATGTGGAACCTTCTCCTGAAGGCCTGGCTTCTTCTGCCTGGGTGGGAGGAGCAGAGCGATAATTAACAAGATAAAAGGGGGAGCTAAGAGCCAGAGAAAACTGTGCCTTTTAAAAAAAGTGAAAAAGAGGAAAAATTACAAAAAATAAGGGAAGACAGAAACAGGAAGAGACAGGAACCGAGAGACAGAGATAGAAGGCTGGGAGTGTGTGTGGGGGGCCCTACCGCTAGCTCGTTTGTTGGAGGCTGAATTATCAGTAGAAAATCTTCATTCCATTAAAAATCTACTTCAGTGGAGCCATGTGGAACCTTCTCCTGAAGGCCCGGCTTCTTCTACACACATCTTATTTTAATACTATATTGGTAGTTACAAATACATGCATTTAGTTTTACAGGTCAGTAAGTTTTGAGCTTCTCCCAGATAAAGGTTATATTTTGCTCATAGTTGAGCTCTTGTTATCCATACACGGTATTACTATGGCCAGTACAAAAATTCAGTATTTGTTAATATGTGTTCATCACATGTATCCTTGACTACTCAATGTTCTCTTTGTCTTGTTTCCCTCTTCTTTTTAACTCCCCTCCACTAGCCATCCTAGGATCATGCTCTATTTTCTACATTGCCAGCATTTATTTATCAATCTAATATTGCTTCTAGGGTCTTCCCAGAGATTTCCTCAAGAAGCCAGAATTTCAGTTTATTAACTAACTGCCAAATACTCCCTGGTCAACAGTTGTGACAGGAAATAAAAGGGTGCAGTAAGAATAATTTGCCCTAACATAGAGAAGCAGTCTTTAATATTGTACTTTGTTCTGCCATCCAGGGCATTAGAAGCAATCAGAAGTACCTTCATACTTTTTTAATTTAATCTTCTGTGGATTTTGCACAGACAAAATATATTTCAGGAGACACACAGAGACACAAACTATTTTCCCTTCTTATTGCTAAATTGACTTTCTAAAACATGTCAATAAAAGCTGTGATTACAATAGAAAATTGTAAAGGTACTCACTTTTCAACTCAAAAATTCTCTCAAGAAAGTAACAATAATAAAAACTAAATTAATGTGTATTATTTGCTTGTCAGGTGCTGTATACTAACTGATTTATATACACAGTCTCATTGAAGAAATGCACTAAGCTTTGAGACGAGAATCCCATTTGAATGAAAGAACTTACGCTTACTGGCATTAAGCGAAGCATGGCATAAGGGGGCAGCAGGTGATATAATGGTTAAGGTGCTTGATTCCCACATGGCTGATCGCAGTTCCAGACCCATACTTGGTGGCTTAAAAATCACACTAGATACTTGTACATGTGTGTTCAAAATTCTGAGATGAGAATAGATGAGAAGGGATTGTGGGTAATCATCCCCCTTGGGCAGTGATTTTTTTTACTTTCCCTCTCTCTGTCTCTGGAAAGCACATGTGTCCTAAAAAAAAAAAAGGAAGAGAGAGAGAGAGAGAGAGAGAGAGAGAGAGAGAAGCATGGCAATGTGGTAGAATAAGAAGATATATCATCTTAAAATTAAATTTTGGCAATATGCTTTTTTTTTTTCCCCCCCTTTGGAGAAGTTTTTCACTATAGGGCACATGCGCTCGCCAGACAGACAGAGACAGAAAGCAAGAAATCACCCCCAGGAGGGATGGTCATGCCGCAATCCCTTCTCCTCCATTCTCCTCTCGGGGTCTTGGGCATGCACGCACACGCGCCTGGCGTGAATTCTAAGACACCAGGTCTGGGCCGCGAACCGCAGTCGACTACGTGGGAGTCCAGCAACATAGCCATTACGCTAACTGCTGGTTCCCGGCAATATGCTTCTTTTACTGTCTTTGGGACATTGATATTAAAAAAAAAGAATTACAACTGTGGTGAAATTCTAGTTAGTGAACAGAATATGTTGATTAGAATGCCTGATGATAGGTTAAAAGGGTAGGTGGATTTGTGCCATTATTTATTTGCTCACTAAATTAGCTGTTCTGTCTTTTATATAAAATGACTATCTCAGAATTCCACATCTTTCGTGTTAAGGTGCTAAGCAAGAAAAATAATACCTATGTACAAGGATAGGAAAAAGTTAATTTCATTGTAACTATCCTCTTTGCAGCACAAGCTCCTTGATTTAAGATCTGAGACACTTCAAAAGCATTGCGAATTTGGAGAAGTAATACATCAGCTAAAATCTAGAGGCTTAAGTCTTGCACTCCTTCACCCCATCAGGCTTTGTGTGATATGTAACAGAAAATGTCTTTTCATTAGTGGAGTTGATAAAGTTAAAACTTTTCTTGATTAATATTCTCTTGCGAAAATCAGTTACTGCCATGGATTTACACTGCAGATTTGCCATAGCAGTTCTAATTTCTTTTGTGCTAAAGATTCAGCTGATACAGATTTTGTTTAATAAGGATAATTGTTGTTGAAGGGCTGAGTCGCTTAATATTCCTTAGGTATCTCTGCTGGCAAATCTTAAAAAAGTTAGAATCTCTGATACTTGACAATGACCTTCAGTGATATTATAGGGATTTTTACAAGTTTCTTACAGGGAATGATTCAGAAAACTGGCTGTTCTATTGTTCAAGACAATGCACTGTCTGGCAAAGGTACATGCAAGACAACTGAATTAAATCCTGGAAAATAACTTGGGAATATTGGCTATTCCATCTAGCTTTCTGAACTGGCACATTGTAATAAAATTTCAGCAAATGTATTTAATTGTACATGTAAGTCAAGATTATTTCAGTACTGGTGGGTATTTTCTTGAGTAACTTTTATTCGTGTTAAGTAAATGAACCCTGTCAAGGTTCTCTGTGTTGCAATAGAGTTACTAATTCAAAGACGCTCCAGAAGATTAGATTTATTTCCCAGTATCAATCATTTATCTTTCTCTTCATTGTCCTCTCTCATCCCTGTCCACTCTCTCTCTAGTTGTGATAATTTCTTTCCACATTTCCTTCTGCAGAAAAGTATATTTGCTCAAAAACATATTTGTAAAAAGAATGATCACTTCTTATTTTATAATGTTATTTATAAACTAAAACTTAAGATCAATTATTTAAAAATCTTATATTTATGAAAAATCAGGCCAAGAGAATGTGTATTATGCAAGAAAGCATGTCTTTTTCATGTCAAATTGTATGGAAATTAGATTTGTTCTTATTTTATGGAATCAAATATTTTTACTTAATTATTTATATTATATTTTCTAAGTATGCTCAAATATTCTCTTTGGGACAGGAGAAAGTCTTGTATTCACCTCCTATTTTTTCCTTTCATTTAGGAATAGAAATTCATTAAATAAGGAAGTTCTTGAAGGGAAGTTTCAGATATTATTGTAAACACTAACAGAACTTCTGTGTTTATAAGAGACTGCCTTCTTTCTATCAGAATTCCTCATAAATATGGCTGAAAGTTTATAATAGGCAAGTTCTCTTATTCTTCTGAACTTTTTGGAGTCTGTTTTTCTACCTAAAAGCAGCGTACCTAAGTGAACTACCTATGGTAACCTCATCCAACTGCAAGCTTCTAAGTGCTGATTGCTAACCCATTTTCAAGTCAACCTGTTTTGATCTCCTTGAAAAATTGATGAAAGCAGGGGACTCCCTCCTGAGTTAATGCATGCATGCAATTTAAAGTTTTGAATATAATCTCAAAAACTCCATGAATTCTTTGGATGCTATCTTTGGGCTCAATCGAGAGTTGTCATTTCAGGACATAGTTCATACTAGAGAGTCTGTGAATTCTCTTCTGGAATATGATTCTAAGAAAAATAAGGAGGAATTAAAAGGGTACTTATTATTCATCAATTGATGCCATGTCCATGACCACAATAGATACCATTTACTGAGCACCTATCTGGTGCTCTACACATTATCTTCTTTTAATTCTCTCAACAATTCTTTCAAGTTGCCAGTATTAACCTCATTTGCAATTTTCCCACATGAAGTTTCAAAGACAATAAGAATCTTGTTCATAGTCACATGGTTGAAATGTTTTCACTTAATTACTTCTCTGCCTCCAAACTAGGAGGGAAGTTAGACAAGTTATTATCTGCCAGAGTAATTTTACATTTGACAATGTCTGAAGATACTTTCATTTGTCACTACTTTGAAGTGGAGGTGCTGTTGTCATCTTGTGAGTCAAGACCAGGGATGCTGTTAAACATCATAGAATGCACAAGAAATACCCACCTTTACACAACAACAAAGAATTACCCAACCCTAAATGTTAAAATTGCCTAGGTTGAGGAAACGTGTTCTAGAAGGGAGGGTGGGCATCAGACCATGGCGTAGTGGTAGAATGCATCACTTTCTGAGACAGACCCACTTGAGACAGTTTTGGGTTTGAATCTGGAGATCTTGACTTAGCTATGCTTGCTGTGCCCATGATCCAGGACTGGCCGAGGTTCTGGATAGATCAAGTGTCAAGACCTTGTTGGGCATGTCTTCTCTCTCTTTCAAGAAAGAAATTCATAAATTAACCTAAATAAATAAATAACGTGAAAAGTGGACAAGAGAAAGGCTGCTGGAAATGGTCATTTTGTACTTTAATCATGCTCGTGCAGCATATAAATAAAAATTACAATAAAGCGATGATATTTTAACAGGCCAAGAAACATGTACATTTGCTGGGGATGTACCAGATAAGATTTCATAATATTATATGTTATAATTTTGTATTTTTTCCCCAATGTCTCACTTGAATAACAAACTTCTCTTTTAACATTTCCTTTGCTAGTTAGTACTGAATGTCTGAAAATTTCTTTGACATGTTATAGAAAACATGGACTCTCAGTGAAGATTTGAAATCTGCTGTCTTGACAAAAATTCTTAATTAAAACATACTAAAAATATGAAGCTCGCTATATTTTTGCTGAATCTAATTAACATGTTAAATAAGAGAAAATACACATAAAATATAGGTCTTTCCTGTGAATAAAGCTTAAATCATTAAAATATAGGCCTTTTCTGATAATGCCTTACACCTAAGTATATTGTTTGTAAAGCTTTATTTTAATGCATTCAGGAAGAAGTAATTTCCTTATGACAGTTGTAGTAACCCTAACTAAAACGATAATAGGAAAATACAAAAATCAATGATAGGCTTTCTAATAAATATTGTAAATGGAGATAGGTGATGGGTGCTTACCGCATATTGTTTAATCAAGATTTTTGAAAAGGATGATTGTCTTAGGGTGTTATTTAGAATCAGATAACATGTAATGAAAACTAGTACAGATGTATATTGGTGATCTACTGATTTCTTCATGTCATTGAAAAAAAAACAACTATTCATCAGAATTTTTAAAAATTTTAATTGTATATTAGTCAGGTACTTCTGGTTCCCTTCTGTTAATGTCTCTACACTTCTCTTCAGTAAAATTAAAATGTCACACTTTTAATTTTGTTTATCCAGCTCAATTACTTTCACTCACTCACAATGCTTTTGGCCACAGGAGGGAGGGTTGTAGTTAGGGAAAACCTTGAATATGTGAGTTCCTGAGGTTATGCGTAGAGGTGCTGATGTACTAGTTCATGAAGGCATCATTTAGTTTATCCTGTGGATTGTGATTTATTTGTATTTTTATTTGAAGATTTTTAAAAGACTAATCCTTTTTCTTTTTGGTTAATCATAAAACTCAAGCAAAGGTATGATAAAAAAAAAAATTCCAAAAATAAAAGGCAATACAAGGATACAAACTCAAACCTTACCATAGTATCAGCCTCACAGGCAAAACTCCTGCTTCCTTTTGTAAATTATCTCGTCCCACTTTTCTCTTAGTATCAAGATGCTGCTATGATAATAATGGAATATTTTCTGAGCCCTACTTTGAGACAGAAGAATCTGTTAGAATTCATTTACTTTTTAGGACCAGCAGATGGCATAGTGGTTACACTGTTGGACTCCCCCATGGCCGACTGTTGTTCTAGACCCAGACCCAGCAGCTTGAAACTCATGCCAGAGACATGTTCATGTGTGCCCTAAATCCCAAGAGACGACTCGAGCAGAAGGAATTGCAGCATGGCCATTTCCTCCGGGGAGTGTGGTGATTTCTCGCTTTCTGTCTGTCTCTGGTGAGCACACACACCCTATAGCAAAAATTTCTCTTAAAAAAAAAAAAAGAATTTATTTACTTTTCACAACAACCTAGACAGCAGGCACAGAAGCAGACAAGAAAAAAACTAAATTGCCCAACTTTATTTAGCTGAAAATTAACTAGTGGAACTGAGGTTTGAAACAGAGCAAAGTGTAGATATAGATTCTATTTAATTAAATTTTTATTTATTTATTTATTTATGTGTATGCATTTGTGTGTGCATTCTTTTTTTTTTTTTTTTTATTAGAGAGGTTTTTGCTATAGGGCGCGTGCGCTTGCCAGACAGAGAGAGAGAGAGACAGAGAGACAGAAAGCAAGAAAAGAACCCCCAGGGGGGATGGCCACGCTGCAATCCCTTCTCCTCCATTCTCTTCTCAGGATCTTGGGCACCCACGCACATGCGCCCGGCGTGAGTTTAAGCCACCAGTTCCGGGATTCGAACTGTGGTCGACTACATGGGAGTCCAGCAACATAGTCATTATGCTAACTGCTGGTACCTGATTCTTTGTTCTTTTTAAACACCATTCTATAAAACTTATATGTGTGCCACATTATTTCTAGCTTTTTCCTTTCCCTCATACCCTTGTAGCTCTTCAATCAAAAGAAGTTAATTTGACCTTTGAATATTTCCTATCCTTCTCCCCTTCCTCCAATCCCTGTTCTATTACCCTGTTCTTGGATTCTATTTTCTTGCACTCACTTACTGCTATGGTCTCAATGCTTCTCCTTTCTTCCACTTCCAGTTCTCAAACCTTCATGTTCACTCCTGTTGATACTAAGGTAGGGCTCAAATCATATCACAACTCCCCATAGTGTTCACTAGCTCTCAGTGGCTTTCGATAGCTCTTCCACAAACTCAAAATAAAGCCCTTGATCTTAATCCGGACTTTCTCTGTCCCCGAATTAACTTTCTAGCATTATGTTCTACTATTCACCTTCAGATTCCCCAAGTACATAACTTCTTGTCTTGAAATGCACTTTCATTTCTGACTGTTTATACTTGTATTTCCTCACATCACAGTTGTCTTTCCAGATTTGACACAGTGCTTAAAAGGCAGAAGATACTCAATAGAATGGCAGTTACTGAAGGCTGGGGACAGAGACAAGGATTAGAGAGATGGTCAGAAGATTTGCAGTTCCAGTTAGACAGAAGAATAAATGTGGGGTGCTATTGTACAGCATGGTGACTATAGTTAAGAATAATGCTCTGTATTCTTCAAAATTGGTGAGAGATTTTAAATGCATTTAGCACAAAAAATGACAAGCATGTAAGGTGGTGGATATTGATTTAATCATTCTACAATGTATACATATATCAAAATATCATATTGTACCCATAAACATCCACCATTTTTCATTTGCCAACTAGACAAAATAAATCAGCAAAAGATACTCAAAACATATTTTCTAGCTGAAAAAATAAATCTGAGCTTAAATGCCTGTGCTTCATTAAGTGCTTTTGGAAACTGCCTCCATAAACCCCACATACACTTTGTGAGTTCATGTGGAACTAATGACACTTGTCACTTACAAAAGGTTGGTATTTTGACCTAGTCTTATAACATGGTTGGTGGCAAACTGAACTGCAATGCTGGAAGCTGCATGGTCCCCACAGGTTTGAATCCCCAGGTCAGCTGAAAAACGTGCAGGGCCTGTGCACACATGCCCAAGATCCTGATTAAGTTGGAGGGCTGGGGGAAGAGGATGGCATTGTGATGAGACCTTGTCATGGGCACTTTTTTCTCTCTCTCTCACTCTCTCATGCATGCATCTGCATTATTTATTATGAATAAAATAAGTCTAATAAAAAATTTAAGCTTGATATTTATTTCAAAAGGAATAAAATAAGAATTGCTATCAACAGATGAATGGATAAAGAAAATGTGGTATACTACATATTGGAATACCATTCTGCCATTAACAAGAACAAAATCCTGTCATTTGAGGCAATCTAGATGAGTCTAGAGGACATTAAATGAAATAAGCCAAGTACAGAAAGAAAAACACCACGTGCTTGCCCTCATATGTGAAAGCTGAAACAACTGACTCCATGGAATAGAGTAGAATAGGATTTACTAGAGGCCGGAAAAGCTAGGAAGAGGGGGGTTGGGAGATATTGGGTTACAGATAGGGCTGTTTTGGGGCTGACAAAAATAATCTGGAATTACATAGTGATGACTGTACAATTTTGAATATGCTAAAAGCCACTTTATAATTATTTCAAGCTGTGGCACAAAAATATAAAGCCTGGAATAGGAGTCAGATCTTTCAGTTTTGAGTCCTTTTCCCACTTACTAACTTTGAGTGTCTCATGAGCTTTAGTATTTTTATAATCCCTAAGACATATTCACTAATATTTTTATCATAAGACTATTGTGAAGACTAAAAGAGACCATTAAAGAAGACATTTAGAAGTTGTAAATTGCTATAGACTTTTTAGAAAATTTTGTTATTCCCAACTTCAGAATTTTACTAACAGTCTTTAAGTACTACTCCAAGCCATGTATTTCACATATTTGATCTCATTTTATCCTCCTACTAGCTTCATATTTTTCTTATTTTACAAATTTACAATGTAAATTTAAGTAATTAACTCAAAATTACAAGATTAGGTATTTAAAGCACTCACATGAAAACTACTCCCTATATTTTAAATCCTACATTCTGTCTACCAAGTACAGCAGTGCCTTTACCTGGCAGAATTCACAGTAATAGTGTATAGATGTTCAACACATGATCTTTCAGGCCAGCAGTACCCAGAATCAAAGCCAAGATAGAGTATTTATGAGCTTAGTGTCCCTTGACTAAGCACTTATCATCTCCACGCCTCAGTTTTATCTTTTGTAAAATGGTTATAATAGTAGTAATTTTCCCATGAGGTTAAATGAACTCATATATGTGTCTTGCGTCTAGTTTCCTAGAAGCAGAACTTTAGGCAGAGATTATTGTACCAAAGATATTTTAAAACAGAGATCTCAGAGAAAGAAGAGAGAGGGAAGGGATAAGAATGAGGGGTAAGGAAAGTTAAGTGAAGACACGGTTTCAATAAACAGTAGACTAGCACCACACTGATGTCACTAGGAGTTGAGAACCACAGATTAGATCAGAGTTAGTCCTACCTTAGGCCTGAGGTGGTCTTTTATGCAGTCCTGTGTAGTTAGCCATTGGCTGCAGCCTGCTCCAGGGATGTGCTAACGCATGAACTATCAGGCTAGCTGGCTTCCTTTCAAATTTCCTGGCAAATTTTTGGGGAACACATGAGTTGGAAACTCCACAGCCAACACATACAGCAGCCAGGAGTGGGTATACCAAGCCAGTTAAATAGATCTGAGTGGCCCACCAATGGAATCCACTACAACATGCAAAGTGCTTAGAACAGCATCAGGCTCACTGTAAGCTGCCAATAAAAGTTAGGTAGCATTATGTTGTTTTGCTCTGTAAGTTTTGTCACATTGTTTCCATATATTTAGGTTTGACTTTTTTTCATAACTTCCTTAAGGTCAGGGACCAATTCTAACTCTGCCGAGTGTGCCACTCACGGGCAGTCATAAATTGATGCATTGTCATGGCCGCGTAGCAGCTCTGATTTATGTCTGGAGCTAAGGGGAGGACCTCTGACTACATTATTTTTTTACTCAAATGCCTGCTTTTCATTACAAAATGTGATAATAAATTAGACACACTTCTATTGTGGAGGGAGATCTCCTCTTACAGAGTTATGTGTGAAAGAATATAATTGTATTTTTATCTGTACCAGACACATTTTATAACTTTGTGCTCAATACATTTTCCCAAAATTTGTTATTTTATTTGTGAACTGAGTTTGTCAATATTTAAAGTGGAAGTCATTAGGCAAGTCAGACATACTCTTATTTTTGCCAATGCAGACTTGTTCTGGAATAATTACTTTTTAATATCTAAAGCAATTCAATTGATCAGAATATTGATCCCATTCTCATTTCTGATCATTGTGCTATTGATTTAACATTATCACTGGCTTACCAAGCAGGGCAGAATACGATGGTGTCTTGTGCATTCATCTTTGTTAAAAGATAAATGCTTGAGACAGGCTTTAAAAGCTTTTTAAAGTGCAAGATGCTGGAACTGCATTTTCAATCTGCATTCTCTCCTGCTGTTTTATGGAATTTGTTGAAAATGTGCCTCTTAGAGGTCAGATCATCTCTATCTTCAAGTGGGAAAAAATAGGTAATATATTAAAAGGCCTTTAGGATAATATCAAGAAATTAGAACAACCTCATTTTATATTCAGATACCCCTTCCTCTTGAACATTATGACTCATCAAAAATAAGACTCACAGCTCATCTGTTTCTAGTTAACATCAGACTTTTGCATTTTGAGGAACTTTTTCTCTCTAAAATTTTGCTTTCTTTATTCTCTTCCATCAGGTAGTTTAGAAAGCCAGAGATCAAGTTTTTAAATCTTGAGAAACATAGTCTTAATTGAAAATCTATTAATTGCTTAAAATGGTTCTAAATTCTTTGGTTCCTAAATATTTTAACATATTCTTTATTAGTAAAACATTTTCTCTACAGACTATATCCAGAATATATCATATATGGTTTTCAGTAGGTGTGATATACAAGTAATTAGTGACTAAAAAAATTCTGAATTAGAAAAAGCAATGTTTTTAAAATAAAAAAGTAGATAGTCTAAATTATTTATTACCTTAATTGTCTGACCTATAGAATGCTACAAAAGATATTTTTATGAATAAGATAATATATACTATTAAGTAATCAGGAAAGTCATGACATATTTTTCTATGCAAAAATGTGTCTTGACTTTCCTGACAACCCAATAATTTATTCAAGAATGAATGTTGCTCCTTATTTGTGCTTCTCATCTGTAGAAAAAAATTCTTAATCATTTCTGGTCACAGTGTGATGAAAATATTTCCACCTTTTGTTGATTGCCTATCTTCTAGTCTGAAGTACTTTAGTAACTCTTTCCTAAACGTGAACAGTTTGCTTTCATCAATGCAGGGAAGATCCTCATTCATTTACTATAATTGTTAATAGATTATTCTCTCTCCATTATTAAAAAAGTAATGGTAATGATTCAAGAGTCACTTAGTAAAAAAAAAAAAAAGAAATTCTATCCTTAAACTTTTAAAATGAGCTGAATGTGAAATGTCCTCATACCAAATAAAAGTTAGAAGAAGTCAATGGGAGGTGGGATTCACTAGGTGTTTCTAAGTTGGGGTGCTATATAAAGCAGTGCTTGTGGATTCATGGGGGGAAAGTGTAGACAGAGACGAGTTTCATGGGGAACATACTAACATAGATGTAACAGGGTATCAAAATGGGCCTCTTTCTCTCCCACTATTGGTGTCTCTAAGATGAGGACAATGTCTGCCAAGCACAAGGACTTGTTTGCAGGGCTTGTCAAAGAGCTATCCCTAAACTGCCTTTCTATAGCAAGGCTATGGGTCAGATCAGGAATACAGTGGGCTAGATGTAGGATTCCTTCGGATTCACTACGGGACTTCAGGAGCATGTGCTCTACCTCCTGAGGTACTTCCTTAAATCCAGTGCAAAGGGATTCAAAGTTTCATGTGTTTAGAATCTGGAGTTGGTGGGTTATAGAAAATGTTCTTATTCACAGCTGAGAAGTCTTAGTGTGAGAGGTGTGAGGCTGTGACTATCATCTGAGGATGACAAAGTTTTGACATAGAGGAAGAAGGGAGAAGAAGGGAAGTCAGGAGTTTTCCCTGAGCCAAGTGGATCTGCTGGAGACTACTGGCCTGAAAGTGCCTGAGGTTGGAATGGGAAGACCAAAGAGACTCGGCAAGAGGATGAGGCTAAAGACTGAAGGAGAAAGTTGTGAATTACTTCCTAGGGACGCTGTTGATATTTACAACAAAAGCATTGCAGAAGAGTTGAAAAGCTCACAGAGGCTGGGGTGGAAAGTGTCAGTTTTGAATGTCTGCTTCCAAGCCAGAGTTCCCCAACATTAGACCAATGATATTAGCAGACTAATTCTTTCTCTCCCTGGGTCCAAGCCTGAGGGCTGAGGCAGTAGCAGCCATAGGTTGAATAAAGAAAAGGCATTGGACAAGTGTGCTCTCCAAAAAAATCAGAGAGAGGGAGAGTGAGAAATCACCCCCTAGGCAGAGGGCCACATTGGAACCCTTTTCCTAAGTATTCTTCTCAGGATTTGGGGCATGCATGCACATGTGTCCAGGTGTGATTTTTAAGCCACTGGGTTCAGGACAAGAATCTTGAAGTCAGCCATGTCGGAATCCAGTGTCTTAACCATTATCACCTGTGGCCCTTTACATGACCTTTTAATTTTACCTTTTTGACGTTAGCCTATATGTCTACCTATTACACAGTATTAATACTTGCTTTTAAAAATATGAATTTTAAAAGATTCATTTTTTAAAAGCAAGTATTAATAAATAAATAAAGTATTATTTATTACAAGTATTAATGAAAGTATTATTTATTACAAGTATTCATAAATTGGTGAAAAAATCAGATGTGGGGAGTGAGGCAGAGAGATAAGCCCATAATGACTCCAAGATGTAGCTCTAGTATGGCTAAAAAAACCCCCAAAATACAGAAGAACAGACACTGTGATAAAAAAATTAGAAAATTGGGAGGGAGAAAATGTATGAATGAGAAAGAAAAAGATTGTTGTTAAATACAATTTCTTCCAAGGCATTAAGTACAGGTATTTGGTAGGGAGGAAAAACAATGGAATTGAGTGCAAGAATCTTCATGAAGTGATAATGTCACTTCCTCCAGGAAGTTCATCATTTCCATGGGTTATCCCCACGCTGTCTACTGTGTGATTCCAAATCTGTTCACAGCTCTATCCATTCACAATCTACTCTATATTATAAAAAGTGTCTCCGTTATAAGTTCCTTCTTAAAAGACTTTGAGTTCTTTGAGAGCAAGGCTGGGGTTTACTTATCTTTTTATCACTAGGTCCTGGCAGAGTGCCTGCCATTTAGTAAATAATTAAATAATGCGTGTTGCATAAATGCGTGAGTATTTAAGTAGGTAACTGTGAAGCAATGGGTAGGGTGATCATTATGAGAGTTTTGAAGACAGAATTTTAGGAGCTGACACCAGAGATGAAGTAACAAAGTGCTCAAAAATAGATGACAGTGGTGAAGTAAAAAAAAAGAGGAGACTTAGGAAAAGGATATAAGAACTTTTAGAAGATTATTCACAATGTTTCAGGGAAGTCAAGGAAAGGAGACCCTTTAGGGCTAATGGACTTAATGAATTGATCATTTGACTCTCAAGAGAGTAATGTCCACAGATCTAAGGAGCTATTACAAAGAGGGACATAACAAAGGCATTCTATTTTTTAGATAAATGAGAAAAGATAGAGTAATATGAAGGTATCTTGGTGTAGTATGTCAGTCAAATGAAGAGTTATTTACTGATTTATATGTTGATTAATTGAAGAGGGAGACTAAACCATGTTTAAATGTAAGTTTAAATAAGAATGCCTAAATTTCAAATATAATAGAGAATTAGGGGCCAAAGAATTATATGGATTATTATCTGTTGATGATAATGTGCATAGTATCCCCAACTGGACTGGTGTGAAGTGTATTCATGCTGGAAAATTCACTTTACAAGCTAAGTTATGTATAGTGGTTAAATGTATAAAAGAAATTAAAATAAAATTAAATGTATAAAATAAAATAATTACATGGGCAATGTAATTGTTATTTTTTTAACACAATGTTCTCCCAGGTGACTTATTTATTATTTTTTAAAGAATTTTTTTTTACTTAACTTTATTAATTTATTCTTCAGTTTGACCAGAGAGGGACAGAGTGACAGAGAGAGAAAAAAAGTAAGAAGGAAAGCCTCCAGGTCTGGGACATGACCCGTGGTTGGCCATGTGGGAGTCCAGCCAGTGGCCTTAACCACCACACCACCTGACAGCCCCAGATAATTGTTATTTTAAGAAAAAGTATTTTACTTAATATGTAACACAAATAAATATAACAGCTATTGTATAAAATTTTCATTTACTATTTACTTCTATTAATGGGATGCTTACCATTTCTTTTTCTCTATCATGAAGGACAGGACAAAAGACCCTTGCTCTGTTTTGTTTACAGTTTCAAATCAAAATATCTCAAGCCATCTTGCTATATATTATATGGTGGTATTAGTTTTTCTGTGTCCTGGATCTTGCCTAAAACTAGTCATTCTGAGTCTGTGTTTTAAGACACAAAGTGCCACTTAGTTGCTTGAAACACAAAGAATTTTGGATAAGACTAATTTACTAAATTTGCGTATTTCAAGTAGATATTTTATAATTTCTTTCTTAATGTATGGTATTATACTATTTTAACACTGCTTAATCTCTTTAGTCATATGCTGTCACTATGTATTTATGTATCATCTATCTTTTTATCTATATATGGTAGCTTTATTTTTTCAGCAAGAGTACAAGTGTATATATTGGCTGAAGAGTTCCTCTCTTCTTTTTCTTTCCCAGTTTTATTTTATTTTATTTGGAGACATTTTTTGCTATACAGCATATGTGCTGACGAGAAAGACAGAAAGAAATAGAGAGACAGAAAGCGAGAAATCACCCCCCAGGGAGGATGGCCATGCTGCAATCTGTTATCCTCCATTCTCCTCTTGGGATCTTGTGCACGCACATACACACGCCTGGCGTGAGTTTAAGCCACTGGGTCTGGGACTCGAACCACGGTCAACTACATGGGGGACCAGTGACATAGCCATCGCACCAACTGCTGGTCCCTCCAAGTTTTATTGCAATAAACTGCTGTTTTCTCCATCATCCACTTTATCTCATTGTTCTGCTTATAACCTCCAGTTGGCTTTCTTTATTCAAAAAAAAAAAATCACTAGAAAACTGGAGGAGTGACTTTTAATGGACTCAAACATAATTTTGTGTGTGTATATATGCGTATGTGCAGTGTGGGTGTACCAAATGTATGATAAGTCCATGTTTATGTATATAACAGGGTTTTGATATACACTACTAGTTTTCTTCTTTTGAAGAGGTTTGCTATAGGGTGTGTGTGCTCACCAGAAAGACAGAGAGAGACAGAGAGACAGAAAGTGAGAAATCACCTTCCAAGGGAGATGGCCACAACGCAGTCCCTCTCTTCCATTCTCCTCCTGGGATCTTGGGCACCCGCACATGTGCCAGCGTGAGTTTAAGCCATCGGGTCTAGGACTCAACTGCGGTCAGTTACATGGAAGTCCAGTGACATAGCCATTACGCTAAATGCTGATTCCATAAACTACTAGTTTTCTTTGCCTAAAGGATTGTTGAAAGCCTTACTCAAACTGAGCTGGCATATCACTTTCCATCTATTTAGCCTGAGTGCATTCTTGTACTATGTAAATCAGATTCTATTCCTTTGCTTGCATCACATTATGCTCATACTACGACCGTCTTTGAGACATGTTGCTTTCTTCTATCACTATTCCTAAGAGAGGTTTGATTGTCACTTATGCATTCAATCAAAGGTCAGAAAGAACAAAGTTGATAAAAAACACAATGTTCTGTTGCTATTTCTTTTAAAATGTGAATTTGGATATTATTATTTTAAGTTCTTTTTTAAATTCCTAGAACAAGCCATTTATTTGAATGTTGAGTCAAGAAGAAGAAACAGAATCTAGATGTATGTTAATTTATTAATTCATTCAACTAAAAACACTTATTCAGAAATTTCTAATACATATTTGGAGCAAAAATATGTTTTTTTAAATATAGAAAGGAAAAAGTAACTTATAGAAAGTTTATATCTTATGGGATATGAATATGAGCCATAGAGAAATTTGAAAACAGTCTCGTTATCTTGTCCCATAATGTCAACATCAATATTTGAATTACTTTCCAAGTACGCAGAAATCATTGGACAGGCCCTGTAACACAGTGGTTGAGCACAGTGTATTGATAGCTGGATCTGAAATGGCTGACTGTAGCTTTAATCCTGGTCCCAGTGACTTGAAAAATGCCAAATGTGTGGTCATTCTGACCCCAAATTCTGAAAGGATGGAGAAATGGAGGAAAAGGTTTGTAGCATGATCATGCCTCATCGGGGGTGCATTTTCTCTCTCTGTCTCTTTTTCAGGGAAGCACATATGCCCTCTAGCAACAATAAAAGCGAAAGACCTCATAAACTAAGGACTGTGGAATAAGAGGGTCTATAGAGGGACTTTACAGCATCTACAATCCTGTTGAACTTACATAATATTCTTTTCCTAATACAGTAGCACCTTTATTGCTTTCATTATAATAGCCTATGAGTTCATGTCACAAAAATGTTATGAGCCAGTAATATAAAATATAAACTTAAAAATGACTTAAAAGTTCCCAAACTGTCTTTTATTAGTTACATTTATCAAGTATATCTGGAATTTTTGTTGAAAATCTCGGGAATCTTAACATACTGAACTAAAAGCTGTAACTTCCTTATCTCTTCCTTCCCTTCTCCTACCATTATTTATCTAGAAGAGTGCTGAGAACGTGCATTTGGTGAAAACATCAATGTTGCGATAGAAATGCTTGGATTTCTGGCCAGTTGCTTTTAATTTTTGTCCCTGTATCTTCTGCCCCTGTGCAGTAAGAATGATGGCATTTTTTCCCACTCTTAATTGGAAGGATATCTACTGCTTTAGTGCTAAGCAGAAAACAGATCACCCATGGGGAGCAATATTAATTTCATACTTCATATAGTGCTTACTATAGTATCTCCCAAATTTTAATGGTTCATTTCTATGTCTAACCTGTGTAGGTTTTATATTAGCAATAGTATTTTTTATAATTTATTATTTTATTATTATATTCAGTATAAAATTCAAATATGGTATAATATATACATACACACACATATTATACACAGAGAGTTTATACAGAGAGTTAAAAATGGATAGTCTTTTACCATGGTCTGAACACTAAGCTAGATATTTTATATATAGACTCTTTTGATGTTTTTAAGAGCCATATGACACAATATCATTTCCCCTATTTTTAAAATGAAGCAAGAGATTCAGAGAGTCAAAATTATTGTTTTGTGCAACATTTCTAAATGTTTGAAATACTTGAAAACTAAATTGAGTAGGGTTTTTCCATTAAACTTTTTTTCTACAGTCTCATTTAAACATGAAAGCCAGCAAGAAGACATTCATGGAATCTTTTTGATTCAGAATCATTTTCCAGAATAAGTAATTAACTGCTATCTAATATGTGATAATACAATCACAAAAAACTAAGCACATTTATGGATGATGGTCAAATTTGAATTCAATCATTAATTATTCTAAAGTATGAGATCGCCAGCTAATTAATTCTAAGTTTTCTCTTTTTCCCAAGTTTTTGTTTTGTACTATTGAGTATTGCAAAGGCACTGCTGCAATTTCAACCTTTAAAAAATCTTTTTGTTGCTAAGGCTGTTCATAGGCTACAATAAATTCACATCTTTTTTCTTTAAATTTTTACTTTTACTTAGTTTGTTTTTCTTTTCTATAGGGCATGTGTGCTTGCCAGAGAGAGAGAGAAAAAGAGAGAGAGAAAAAGTGAGAACTCACTCTGCCACAGGAGGCATGGCCACACTACAGTCCCTTCCCCTCCATTTCTTGAGATTTCTGAGCACACATGCACACATGCCTGGTGTGTTCTTCAAATCACCAGGTTCGGGACTCAACATTTGTATTTAGCCATGTGGAATCCAGCCACCTTAACCTCCATGCCACCTGCTAGCTCCCTGAAATTTTTAATCTTATTAGGAAGAGAAAAATGATTTCACGGAACAGGTGAAGGTTAAAAGGTATTACTGGATAGTATATGTGAAAATGAAGCTGTGAATGGCATTCTGCTTTTGCTTTGGGTAGTCTTCATGGCATCAAAAACGGAAAGAGTAGCAGTGACTAATTTTACCTCCTAGTTCACGTTTCATCACACAGCTCTTTGTTTGCCATTCTGCGACACTAGTGAATTATACTTCTGTACCTTTTCTTGGGTAATTGCAGAGTAAATGGAAGTTAGATTATGAGATCTATTCTAATCTTGTCAGTATGTTTGGCTAAAGTCTTTTTATTTAATGCTTTTTTTGTGTATGAAGTCTTTTCAAAGGACTTTAAATAATATTATTCTTCTGTGACCTAATAATGGGTAAAAACACCAAAAACATAGACTATTTGGAAAATGAATTAAACATTGAATTAAAAAAATATTCTTATAGAACTTCAATGAGTAATATCCTTTTGTAGTATTACTAAGATTTGGAGATATCTTTTCCTAATGTAAAAATCATAGAAAATTGCCTATATTTAGATTCCTAAATGCATTTGTGGAACTTAAGCCAAACTTAATTGACAATTGTTACACCATTTTAAAAAGTATGAAACATATTTTTAAGCTGAAAATTTCAACATGAACTATAGTTATCTTAACAAACAACTCATGTATTTTTATATCATATATAGCAATAGGCATTGTGATAGGTTCTAGGGGTTGAGGGGAACTCAGCCCTTATCTAATTGGAGTTTAATATGTATCAGGACAGTAGATATACAGAAAAAATCCATGTATACTTATGTAGGGAGTGATTGAACAGAGTAGTGAATTTCACACAGAGTTCCTTACAGTCCTCTCCAAGCTGTTACAGGATAGGTAGGGGCTTTGCTGGCTTGCTCTTTTTCTCCTACTTGGCTACTATATGCACTGAGTTCTTAGATATCATCTGCTTTATGACTGAGTTTCTGGGTAAGTCTCTGAATCTAAAGATTCACATTTAAACCCTTAACTAAACTTAACTAAACCACTGACCTCCTTAGCAATAGGGAATGCGCTAAGTTTAGAAGACTTTTGAAAATGATCCTTAAGGTTTAATGGTAGATATGATTAGCCTAGAATATTTAATTTACACTGAAATATAAGAAGAAAAAATGAATTGAAACTCCATAGGGGAAAAAACAGTGATATGCAAAACATTACGTACTAGTAATAAGTCTATGTGAATTTAGTTTTAAGTTTTAAATACATTCAACATACTTCTGTTCAGTACCAACTCTATACAAGGAAAAGGTAATCACCATTTAAAATTATTACTGTGTAAACACACAAGTAATTAGATTTTAAGTGTTAGGATAGATTTCTTTATGAAACTCATCAAAAGAATCTTCTTAAGTTTACTGATCTTGTTCATGAAGGAGAACATGTATGGACACATAAGAAGAAGAGAGAGAAATAACCTTGATGGTGTATCATGATGCCACAATCTCCTTTTTACGGCCCTCCAGCTTGTCAGGATCTTGGGCACATGCACATGTAGCCAGCATGTTTCAGTTTGACCCACAATCTGAGCATGCTGCCAGACAGCCAGGTGACTTCCAGCATGAATTTCAGTTTGCTACCAACTCTGCCAGTAAGAGGGACCAAAATAATCTTTTTAAAAATACATTTTGCTTACTTTTTTTCCCCCTTGAGAGAGGGAGAGGTAAAAAAAAAAGCACAGGAGGGTAAGAGAAAGAATTTCTGACAGGATCTCACAATGTCATGAGTCTCCTGCCCCAGCCTTCCAGTTAGCTAAGGCCATAGGCTCATGCCACAGTGCCCAGCCTGTCTAGATTGGGCTGGGAACCAAATCTGGGCCTCCTGCGTGGCCTCAGTCATGGTGTAGGGCACCTCCTCATGCATCATCATGGCTGGGCCAAGAAACATTAATCCCTTCTTATTTCTTTTTTATAGCATTAAGAAAGGAAGCTCAGCAGATGTGAACAGTGACTGAACCAAAACTTGCCCATATAGTGCATTGATTACAAAAAGATGGATCAATTAAATAAGATAGATCAATTACATAAGAGTGTCTTCTTTGGATGAACCAATTAAAAAGAAATACATACTTTGGGACCAGCAGATAGCATAATGGCTATGTCACTGAACTCCCATGTAGTTGACTGTGATTCGAATCCTGGAGCCGATGGCTTAAACTCACGCTGGGCGTGTGTGCATGCGTGCCTAAGATCCCAAGAGGAGAATGGAGGAGAAGGGATTGCAGCGTGGCCATTCCCCTCTGGGGGGTGATTTCTCACTTTCTGTCTCTCCATCTCTGTCTTTCTGGCAAGCACATGTGCCCTATAGCAAAGATCTCT
>NW_006160175.1:1409232-1417363 GCF_000334495.1 Tupaia belangeri chinensis
AAAAAAAAAAAAAGAAAGAAAGAAAAAGAAATACATCCTTTAATTTGTTTTATAATTTTCACATAGTTACTGTTTTCCCATAAGAATGGGTATTACATATCAATTCCGTTAATATTTTCTTGACCAGTCACTCCCGTGGAAAGAAAAATATGTATAGTCCTATCATGTACCTAACAGAAACCTCAATCATCTGATATAAAGCTTTTGAAAGAGAAGAAATTGTTTTTCGTGTCTATTTTATTCATTGCTGTATTCTTTGTGACCTATTCACATCTTATTTTATTAGAATAAAGATCTTGGCAGTTGATAAGAAAATGGATGAAATAAAATATAAACATAATAAATATTTTAAAGAAGGAAAGTCCAGTCAGAAGGCAGAGATCAGGAGGAAAGAAGTATTGGTTAGACAAAGCTTAGTTGAGAACATTGTGGTGTGAAAAGTAAGCTCGAGGAACTTTATAAAAGGGACTTCAATGTAATATGTAAAAAAAAAGTAGGGTAGTGGATATTCCCTTAGAATTAACATGGCTGACTTTAACTTTTAGATTCTTGAAAACCCCTAGTAGTCTATTTTAGGTGGAGACTTGGCAAAAGCTAGATTTGAGGATTAGATAGCCTTTGTATTTTTCTAGATGCAAGTCCTTAAAAATGGACAGAAATTTTATATCCATGGTTCAGGTTTTTTTTTTTTTTTATTATTATTAGCCACAAAACAGATTAGAATAAGGAGGGTTATTGGAAAGGATGCAACTTTCTGGGGTAATGGACACAGCCTACATTTTAGGAGTGTATGGTAGTTTCACAGAAATATGTATTTGTTGAAATTTTCCATTATATTTTTAAGAAACATACATTTTACTAAATATAAGTTTTACCTTCCTCCAAAAGGACCAAACTTCATTTTAAACTCTAGCAATTTTGCTTTCTGTAGTGGTATAGGCTAATAATAGTAAAATGACTCTGTGTACTCTAGATTTGAACAAATGAGAAAATATTTTCAGAAGAATGGAAGCCTAGTTTCTTAATGAAAAGGGAGTTATAAAAAAAGAAAAGGGAAGACAAGACTATTAAATCAGGATGTTCGGTGCTTGGGAAGGTTCCAGGTCCAAGTCTAGAGACCACCTTAACTATGCCATACTGGGTACATGCATGAAATATATGTTTGCACATGACCCAAGACTAGTGGAAGGTTGGGGGTGGATTATGTCATTCCATCCTGTGGAAGGTTCTGTCTTTCTCTCTCTTTCTTTGTTTTTTCTCACACATGTGCAAAAGAAGGAAATTTTGAAAAATTAAAAATTATGAAAACAGAACCAGGGATAATAAATAAAAAATATATGTATAAAGATTTTTTATAAAGTCTGTCACTTGTTGCCATGAGTTTCAAATAATAATTTTTAGCTAAAAACATGAGCATGGTTTATAGCAGCAAGTAAAAGCAAATGAATGATGGGAGAGATTGAGCTCGAGACGTTCCTCTGAATGCCTCTGAAACACAGTAATAATGCTATATTAAAGAACCCTTGTATTTCCCCATTTTGAATGATCTCTCCTAAATAAAATCATTTGTTTTCAATAGGTTTTTATTATTTTTTTACTCAAAACAAACTCTCATTATTGATTAAATTGAATAAAGAGGAATATAAACCTAAAATTCACCTTGTAAGGGTAGTCTGATAATCAGAAGTGATTTTTGAGTCAGTATCTGCATTTTAACTGTAGCCTCATTTGGTTTAGAATCATAGAGTCTCAGACTTGAAAGGAACTTTAAACCCTTGTTATCTTGTCGCCCAGCCCATTCATGCTGAAATTCCCTGTTCACCTTTATTGCCAAGCAGAATATGTTAATATTTCCTCAAATATGCTATTTTTAAAGTAATAGAATAGTTAGATTAGGGTACTCTGTTCTAATAGACACACATGTAAGAAAATCTTGACTAAATGGGCCCAGCAGTTAGCATAATGGCTATGTCGCTGGACTCCCGCGTAGTTGACCGCGGTTCGAGTCCTGGACCTGGTGGCTTAAACTCACGCTGGGCGCGTTTGTGCCCATGATCCTGAGAGGAGAATGGAGGAGAAGGGATTGCGGTGTGGCCATCCCCCCTGAGGGGGTGATGTCTCGCTTTCTATCTCTCTATCTCTCTGTCTCTCTCTGTCTGGCAAGTGCACACACCCTATAGCAAAAAAAAAAAAAAGAAAAAAACGATAAAAAAGAAAAAAAAATCCTCTCCCCCCAAAAAAAATAAATAAAGGAAAATCTTGACTAAGTTAATAAAAATTTGTTTCTTTTAAAAAGTATATTCCACTTCCCTAAGAAAATGAAATACACTAGTAGGATATTTACGTGAACCATTTATAAGACACTTCCCATCCAAAAATAAAGACACTCCCCACAACCCACACACTCCATAACATTGCATTATGACTAACAAGAATTTTTGTTGTTTGGATGGTTAGGCTTGTTAAAAAATATCCAAAAAAGCATCCATACTCCTACTTGGTTTCCACAAAGAAATTGTGACCTCATTTTTTTTTTCTTTCTTCTAGATTACAGCCAATCACAGCAGGTAAGCTTGAGTCAAGCACAGGCATCCCACTGAAGTAGGAGACAGGGACCCCGCAAATATAGTTAGGGTATAGGCTCAAGATGGAGTCATGAAATGGCTAAATTTTGAGACAGTGGTGGCTCAGTGATTGATCTAGGCAGCATGACCTAGACCAAAAACAAAGGCTTCTTCCATGCCCCACCATATTCCAGGAAGAAGGTAAGATAATGATTTTCATGACCCAAAGCTTCTAGACAAAGAATCTCCTGACCTTGGTACTCACTCCAACATTAGGAAAATAATTGGACCCGTCCAGCCATGTGCCCCTCCCCACCAAGAGGGGAAGGCATGCACAAGTCTCACCTAGAACAAATTGGGACAGATTCCTTCCTGACCCAAATAAAAACTCCCTCACTACAGTTCTTCCTTGGCATTTTCCCACTTTCTGGGACCCCTCCCTTCTTGAGAGCTCTATTTCCTTTCCACTCCTTTAGTAAATTCCCCATTTTGCTAATAAACTCCCCACTTTGCTATACCTACTCGTTGTGTCTGTGACTCTAATTCTTCCTGAGTGTGGGATAAGAACCTGTGTCTTACTGAGAGCATGGGCCTGATCACCCCTGTACTCCCACATTCCTTTATCACCACCTTTTAAACTTTGTTCACGCAGACAAACTTTGGGACATAACCAACCCAAATTGTTTCTCTCTCTCATTTCTTCACTTTTGTTTTTCTGTATCACTTTTCCTTTCCAGAACTTAAAATACCAAGTTGACCACAAGGCTACCCAGAGTTGTCCAGAAGTTGACTGGAGACAACTGCTTGATTTGAATAATTTTAGGATTTGCTCAATTAAAACTTCACTCAATTGGGACCAGGAGTTAACGTAATATCTATGTCACTGAACTCCCATGTAGCCAACCAGGGTTTGAGTCCTGGACCCCGGTGGCTTAAACTCACGACAGGCGCATGTACGTGTGTGCCCAGGATCCCGAGAGGAGAATGGAGGAGAAGGGATTGCAGTGTGGCCATTCCCCTTGGGGGGGGATTTCTCGCTTTCTATCTCTCTGTCTTTCTCTCTGTCTTTCTCTCTGTCTTTCTCTCTGTCTTTCTCTCTGTCTTTCTCTCTGTCTTTCTCTCTGTCTTTCTCTCTGTCTTTCTCTCTGTCTTTCTCTCTGTCTTTCTCTCTGTCTTTCTCTCTGTCTTTCTCTCTGTCTTTCTCTCTGTCTTTCTCTCTGTCTTTCTCTCTGTCTTTCTCTCTGTCTTTCTCTCTGTCTTTCTCTCTGTCTTTCTCTCTGTCTTTCTCTCTGTCTTTCTCTCTGTCTTTCTCTCTGTCTTTCTCTCTGTCTTTCTCTCTGTCTTTCTCTCTGTCTTTCTCTCTGTCTTTCTCTCTGTCTTTCTCTCTGTCTTTCTGGTGAGCACATACACCCTATAGCAATAATATCTCCAAAAAACAAAACAAAACAAAATCTTCACTCAATTAAATTGACTGTTTTTGTTTTTTTGTTTGCTTGTTTGTTTGTTTCTTTTAACAGCCTAGACAGGCTTCTTTATTTATTTATTTTTTTTAACAAAAATAATTCTTGCATATAGTTTTGTTTTGGTCTAATTTTGTGGGTTTTTTTTTGGTTTTGTTTTATTTTTTAATCCAAAGAGAAGTGTATTTTTTGTAAATTTAATATCATATTGCCATAGCATTATGTTTTTATAAAGACCAGGGTACTTGGGACCATTGCCCCTGTAATATTTATTTGGTCAAGTTTAGTGAAAGTTATTTGGAAAATGTTCATCAGAAATTTAAAGATACTGAGAGATAGTGAAGGACTTTATGTAGAGTCCTATTGAAATCTATTACAGCATCAATATTTATATCACTATTTCACCATATTTCTTCTTTTTGATTTAAACATGCCAACTCCAAATTCTCAGTGTTATATTTTAAAATATTAAAGCATCTAATGAGTTCAACACCTTTTCCCCTTTTAAACTCATTCGTCTTTCTCCTCTGATATTTTAATGAAGAAGACCTGCTGATTGTGTTAACTTATAATTCATCCCCTAGGTATTTTTGTTAAATTAGGTTATCTTTGGTGTTTCTGGATTTGTAGTTCTATCTTTTTTCCTTCAGATATTTTCATTGCCTAGTTCAAGTTTTTGTAGTGTCTTCCTTCTTCTAAGAAAGGAATACAATATCATTCACCTTCAAATACTAATAATTACTTAAAGTACTATGTATATACTTCAGGGCATTAAACCAGACAGACATGTTTAGTCATTTTTTTTAATAGATGAGATAAATACATTGAGAATCAGAATAATTTTTTTTTCCTTTTGAACTTGTACACTATGTTTTCTCTGCCTTTACAAACAAAAAACAAGAAACCAAAAGCACACACACAAACAAAAAACTAAAAATACCCTCTACTTATCAGCTACATTGCATAGTCAGGCTACTTTACAATTCATTCAAGTAGTTGGCACTTGAAGATGTCTGTCTAATGTAGGTCTTTGTCAAAAAACAACTTTTTTTTTTTTTTGGCCATAGGGTGTGTGTACTTGATAGAGAGACAGAGAGACAGAGACAATGATAGGGAAAGTAAGAAATCACTCCCAGGGGTGATGGCCATGCCCATAATTCCTTCTCTTTCATCCTCCTCCTGGGATCTTGGGCACATATGTACATGTACCTGGCATGAGTTTTAAGCCACTGAGTTTGGACTTGAACCATAACCGGCTATGTGGGAGTTTAGCAACATAAGTACTCCACTGTCTGCTAGTCCCATCAAATATGTATTTTAATGTTTAAACACAGAATACATGAAACTATTTTTATTGATAGATCCAAAAATTTCAGAAATATATGGAACAAACATCTAAGCTTTATTCAAATCTCCCTACTACTCTCTCCCTCATGACAATTTGATATTCAATTTTTAAGTACATTTTCAATATATTTTCTTGCATGAATTCTTTTACATATGTAATAGTTTTTAAAAGATGAACTGAAACATGTTTTTAAATAGCTCTACAACTTGCCTTATCATGTAAAGGCATGGAGATCTGTCCATGTTATTAAAACTACAGAGTATTCCATAGTAAGGATGTACATAAATCTTTTTAACAACTTTTGAGAGGCTGGCATTAAAATTCAACAACCAGAAACACACCTGTACTCAAAAGTAATAATAATAAGGTTAACTGAGCTTGTTATGGCTAGGAAGAAAGTACTTCTGAGTTTCTATGGACTGTCTTGAAATGAAGAGATAATCTTTAATTCTTTTATAAATATTCATTATTTTGAAAATTAGAGGAAGTATCTATTTTTCAAGTTTTAAATGAATCCTTTTTTTAGTCAAATGCTTTTGTATCTTTTGAAATGACCAGGTATTATACTTTATTTTGACTATAATGAATATTCATACCCATATGTATTTGAGCATTTAAATTACTTTTTTATGCTATTAATTATCCTACTGTTCTTGTCTACTTGAGATTATGTTTCAGTTTTTTGCTTTATTTTTCCTCTTTATTCCTCCTATAGGTGACTTGTAATACATTGGTATAATATATTAATTTCAATAACATTGCTTAGTTAGGTCTTAAGCACAAATTTTTTTTTTTTTTTTTTTTTTGAGAGGTTTTTGCTACAGGGCACGTGCACTTGCCAGAAAGACAAAGACAGAAAGCGAAACATCATGCCCCAGGGGAGATGGCAATGCCATAATCCCTTCTCCTTCATTTTCCTCTCGGAATCTTGGGCAGCATGCACATGCGCCCAGCATGAGTTTAAGCCACCGGGTCCAGGATTCAAACCGTGGTCGACTATGTGGGAGTTCAGCGACATAGCCATTACGTTAACTGCTGGTCCCAGAGTACATAAATGTTGATCCTATTGAAAATGATTCTCCATTACACCAACTGCTGGTCTTGAGCATAAATATTTCTAAGCAAAATATTCTGACATGTCCTTTATTTTTAAAATGTTTCATTTCTAATCTTTTTGTTCTAATCATTGTTTATTTGTGAGTATTTACATGCTTCTGTGAGTTTATCAACTTTTTAATCTGAACTGACTATAAATAGTGAAAGCTATGTCCCTTTCTTAATAAACATGGCAATAATTTATATTTCAATTTTTATTTGGGGACAGAAGTTTGACTGCTTTTTTGTATTTTCCAATTCTTTCCAGAGGGCCTAGAGGGAGTCATGGCCCAGAAATATTAACAGACCATTTTGATCCATTGATAACAGAATTCTTCTACAACTTATCCCTGGCATGGTATATTTTTGATGTATATTAAGTCTTCTTATCTCTGTTAAAGTAAATTCTTTTCTGATCTTGGTAACCTTCCTTTTCCAATCACCAATGTGAAAACTGTAAAATCCACTTTTAACCTATAAGCTCTGTTTCTACACGTCCCACCTTTTGGGGCCAGACCAATGAAAAAACTCTTAACTGAATTCCAAACTTTGTCTCTTGCTTTCAAAATAAAATAAAAGGAACTGCTGTACATGATCACCTCAAGAAATGCATATTTTGCCTCCACTCTGGACCTAGGTCATTCATATTCTGCTTAAAAATAAACCACATTAATTATTATTTTGCAGAGGTGGTTATTTCCACCAATAAATTGTATTTTCTAAACATATGGAGAGTCCCTGAATTCATGAACAACTCAGGGCTGATAGGTGCCTGAGGTTTCTGCCCTCTGGCAAACTCACTGCCCTGCCCCAGAGCTACAGGATAACTTAAAACCTTGAATAGGTTAGACTTCCTGCTTCTCTTCCACCTCCATTTTAGGGCAGGTTCTGAGCCCCTTTCCCATTCCTAACATACTGAGACCTCCCCTCCACAATGTCCCCACAAAAGACTGTGTCTATCTCCCAGTCGGGAGCTGGGATTCAGAGTGTTAAGTCCTCTGTGTCTGCCAATATAATAGAGTTCTCCATTCTTTCCTGAGTGTCCTCTCCATTCCTTGATGTTTGTTTTTTTGCAACATTTGATACAGCTGTGTTCTACTGAGCTGAATGTATTTTCCCCTAGGATGGGCGCTACAGTGTGGAGAGATAGGTGCACTCCTGTTTCATTTGACAGCCTCCCTCAGCCAGGGTGCTCACCCCAAGAATAAGCATTCCTGGATCATTGAACTCTGATTGGAGAGATGAACCAATTCCTGGACCCTAATGTAAAAATCGTGGTCAACTTTGGTAATCTGGTAAGCCCCTGGGGATCTGTAGATCCCTGGTTAAACCTACTTGAATAGAGTAGAGGAGGAGACCTCATCAGTCTCCTTCAGTCACAGGGCCAGCAGTTAGGACTTATCTGGTAATTGGCTGGTGTAGGGAGGGAATGCATAACCTCTGAATGAATGTGAGTGTTTGTGACGAGCAAATGTGTTTGTGGCTCCATGGCTTCTCACTATGAAGCATGATTGGGTCTGCGTTTCCATGGTAGTTCCATGAAAGGCTAAAGGGCAAAACTGGTACTGGGAGATCCAGTCCCTCTCTATGCGTTCAATCCAGCAGAAGATTTATTTCTTATTGCTTATTGACAAGGAACTACACAAAGCCCACGAGGGACATGG
>NW_006160175.1:1418464-1426428 GCF_000334495.1 Tupaia belangeri chinensis
GGATGGCCATGCCACAATCCCTTCTCCTCCATTCTCCTCTCAGGATCTTGGGCACACATGCAAACACACCCGGCATGAGTTTAAGCCACCATGTCTGGGACTCAAACTATGGTCGACTACATGGGAATCCAGCAACATAGCCATTACACCAACTGCTGGTCTTGAGCATAAATATTTCTAAGCAAAATATTCTGACATGTCCTTTATTTTTAAAATGTTTCATTTCTAATCTTTTTGTTCTAATCATTGTTTATTTGTGAGTATTTACATGCTTCTGTGAGTTTATCAACTTTTTAATCTGAACTGACTATAAATAGTGAAAGCTATGTCCCTTTCTTAATAAACATGGCAATAATTTATATTTCAATTTTTATTTGGGGACAGAAGTTTGACTGCTTTTTTGTATTTTCCAATTCTTTCCAGAGGGCCTAGAGGGAGTCATGGCCCAGAAATATTAACAGACCATTTTGATCATTGATAACAGAATTCTTCCTACAACTTATCCCTGGCATGGTATATTTTTGATGTATATTAAGCCTTCTTATCTCTGTTAAAGTAAATTCTTTTCTGATCTTGGTAACCTTCCTTTTCCAATCACCAATGTGAAAACTGTAAAATCCACTTTTAACCTATAAGCTCTGTTTCTACACGTCCCACCTTTTGGGGCCAGACCAATGAAAAAACTCTTAACTGAATTCCAAACTTTGTCTCTTGCTTTCAAAATAAAATAAAAGGAACTGCTGTACATGATCACCTCAAGAAATGCATATTTTGCCTCCACTCTGGACCTAGGTCATTCATATTCTGCTTAAAAATAAACCACATTAATTATTATTTTGCAGAGGTGGTTATTTCCACCAATAAATTGTATTTTCTAAACATATGGAGAGTCCCTGAATTCATGAACAACTCAGGGCTGATAGGTGCCTGAGGTTTCTGCCCTCTGGCAAACTCACTGCCCTGCCCCAGAGCTACAGGATAACTTAAAACCTTGAATAGGTTAGACTTCCTGCTTCTCTTCCACCTCCATTTTAGGGCAGGTTCTGAGCCCCTTTCCCATTCCTAACATACTGAGACCTCCCCTCCACAATGTCCCCACAAAAGACTGTGTCTATCTCCCAGTCGGGAGCTGGGATTCAGAGTGTTAAGTCCTCTGTGTCTGCCAATATAATAGAGTTCTCCATTCTTTCCTGAGTGTCCTCTCCATTCCTTGATGTTTGTTTTTTTTCAACATTTGATACATTGTCCAGGAAACAAAATCAGACAGGCCCTTTGGTCTACTGATCTGAAGGTATTTTCCCCTAGGATGGGCGCTACAGTGTGGAGAGATAGGTGCACTCCTGTTTCATTTGACAGCCTCCCTCAGCCAGGGTGCTCACCCCAAGAATAAGCATTCCTGGATCATTGAACTCTGATTGGAGAGATGAACCAATTCCTGGACCCTAATGTAAAAATCGTGGTCAACTTTGGTAATCTGGTAAGCCCCTGGGGATCTGTAGAGCCCTGGTTAAACCTACTTGAATAGAGTAGAGGAGGAGACCTCATCAGTCTCCTTCAGTCACAGGGCCAGCAGTTAGGACTTATCTGGTAATTGGCTGGTGTAGGGAGGGAATGCATAACCTCTGAATGAATGTGAGTGTTTGTGACGAGCAAATGTGTTTGTGGCTCCATGGCTTCTCACTATGAAGCATGATTGGGTCTGCGTTTCCATGGTAGTTCCATGAAAGGCTAAAGGGCAAAACTGGTACTGGGAGATCCAGTCCCTCTCTATGCGTTCAATCCAGCAGAAGATTTATTTCTTATTGCTTATTGACAAGGAACTACACAAAGCCCACGAGGGACATGGGTAGACAGATGCCTGATTGGTCCTCTCTGGAGAGCATCCACCCTTTGTCACAGGAGTTGGGGACACAGAGGCTGATGGGAGGGCTTTCCCTGTAGAGGCAGATAGGCAGAGTAGCAAATGTCAGATCGCCAATTCTGTCCTCCGAGGCTGGGACACAAGTTTCTCCCAACTGTGATGAAAAACATCCTCCCAGAGCCTTTTCTGATCCTTCCACTAAGACACTTCTACTGTAGAGTGAAACCTGCCCACTCTGTCTGGGAAAGGAGAGGGCAGGTATCACCCTCTACCTAGACAATCTAACCTCCTTGATTAGCCCAACAGATTTCCATTCCCTTGTTTTCTTCCATTACACCTGCCACCCACCACGGAAATACCCCTCTTCAGCATCAGTGTATACTGTTGAAATACTGAGAGAATGAACCCTAGAGAGAGATTGCTGTGGTCCTTCTAATTGGAGCCATTGGCCAAGGCCCTCCTGAAAACTTTTACGAACTCATCGCCTATGCTGCCTGACCTTTTTAGCAGCACTCCCAGGAGGCTGCACAGCTTCTGAGTCTCTAGGCTAAGGCCCACCCCAAGGAACCACCATTCCTCCACAGTCTCATCATCTATTATTTCCAACCAGTAACAGCCATAGGTTGAATGAAGAGCAGGCATGGGACAGGTGTGTTCTCCAAAAAAGAGAGAGAGAGAGTGAGAAATCACCTCCTAGGGAAGAGGGCCACATTGCAAACCTTCCCCTCGATATTCTTCTCAGGATTTGGGGCATGCATGCACTCTAATAGGGAATGAAAGTGGGTACAAAGAAACCTACTAACCTGGCAAAAACTACAGAAATAATTCAGAAGACAGATGAGCTTCTGGGGCAGTTTTATGAGAGGCTATGTGAGGCATACTGGATCTATACTCCATTTAATCCAGTGAACTTCGAAAGCCAGCAAATGATTAATGTGACCTTTGTCACTCAATCTGCACCTGACATCTGTAGAAAACTCCCAAAGCAGAAAGGTTTTGCTGGGATGAACACCACCCCGCTCCTTGGGATTGCTAATCGAGTCTTCCTGAACTGAGATCAAGAGAAAAGAAAGCAAGTAGATCAGCAGATGAAGCAAAATGCAACCCTATTGGCCACATCTTCAGTTAACTGGATGCCCCACCGAGTCCAAGAGGGGGGGCAAAAACAACCTGCCCCTGGCTTAGACCATTCCAGTGTGCATACTGCAAAGAGGATGAGCACTAGAAAGGCAAATGCGCCAATTGGAAGGCAAACCAAGAAAGAACAACCAAAAGCCCACCGAGAGCCTCCCAAATTTTTCACCCAGAGCCCCCAAGAGACTTCCTAGCCATGTTGGAGTCAGAATAAGACTGACTGGGCTCCATAAACCTAGGCCCCTGGGAGTCCCTGGTCAATATCAACGTAGGGGGCCAATAACATTTATGGTAGATACTAGTGCTGAACACGCCATTGTATCCCAACCTCTCATTCCTCCAATAGACCAAAACGCTACAATCAAGGGACCCACTGGAAACACCAGAACCCAGCCCTGCTTGCAGGCAAGAAGCTGCCAATTAGAGGAACACTTAATTACCCATGAATTCTTGTACCTGTCTGATTGCCTAGTCCTATTGCTGGGAAAGGTCATATTGACTAAATTTAGAGTACAAATCAGCTTTGATTCATCAGGCTCAGCTGTTTTAACCGTCTGTCTTGCCAAAATCCTAACTGTGGCAATGCCACAGGAGGAGGAATGGTGAATGTTAGCCCTTGAGGCATCCTGCAGAAATGGTGAGTTAAGGGAACCAGCAGTTAGCGTAATGGCTATGTCGCTGAACTCCCACGTAGTCAACCGCGGTTCATGTCCTGGACCCGGTGGCTTAAAACTCATGCCAGGCCGCATGTGTGTGCGTGCCCAAGATCCCGAGAGGAGAATGGAGGAGAAGGGATTGCGGCATGACCATCCCCCCTGGGGGGTGATTTCGCGCTTTCTGTCTCTATGTCTCTCTATGTCTCTCTCTCTCTGTCTGGCGAGCGCACATGCCCTATAGCAAAAACCTCTCCAAAAAAAAAAAAGAAAAGAAAGAAAAAGAAATGGTGAGTTAAGGTGGCAGGGCTAGCCCTGTGAATTCACCACTTGTCAGTGAAGCAAGTCACAGCATCAGGGGACTCTGGTACTTGGACAGTAAAAAACCACTCTGAGCAGTTGACTAAGATAACCTTCCAGAGGACCAAGATCTATCATCAAGACTGCACTCCTGGGCTGGTTGCTCTACACATATGGAAGCTTGAGGAGCCTGCAGCCCTGCTTTGGCCACTCTGGACCCTGACCAATCTACACACAGTGGAAGCTTGAGGAGCCTACAGCCCTGCTTTAGTCACTCTGGATGCTGACCAATCTATGCATGGCAGAAACTTGAAGACAGTGACTGATGACATCCCCCCACCATACCCTTGCAATTTCCTACTACTAGCCCCTCCCATAGTATTGGCTTTGCCTCTCTCCCTTGGTCTGGCAGCAGTGATCCCAAGGGGCTGGAAGTTATGGGACAGGCTTTTGCTAGCAATATTATATCTCCTGGTAGTAGAAACCTTGATAGGCCTAAGATATCTCGGTGAACTAACTGGAGGCATTTTCATTGGTCTTCTGTTTCTAATACTGATTTTGCTTTAATGATACTCCTAGCCCTGGCCCTTGCTCTTTTATAGAGCCTATGAGGCGCCTACCCACCTTGCCTCAAATAGTGCAACCAAACCATCCAGCAAGCCACTACAACTGGGCACCTACCTACCAATAATAGCTTGTCTACCCACAATTTATGATTCCATTGTCATTCTGGGGCTCCTAACCAGCTGGCATTCATGCACCAGATGTGGGGCTATAAGTCCTGTCTCAACCTGGTCACTCTCCAAACATGGCAGGACAATAGAACAACCTATTTTGTGGCAAAGAGCAGAGGGAGCCATGATTATTACAACTGTACCACAGCAGGAAAATGGGTCTGCTATGCAGGTTTCAGACAGTATGGGCTCCCAGATAGAGGAGGTAAATGTCCTACAGAGGCTCAGGGTACCATCCAGAATGCAGTACACAGGTGTATGTCTCAGGCTCCCCAAGTTCATTTGAGGCTTCCTGCACCTCGGAGGGACCTCCAGCTCAATCCAAGAGTAATTATGGTCATTAATGTATATTTAATGTACTCTCCTTTATCAGGCACAACCAAGTTAGCATCTAGTTGGCTTTGCATCCAAACAGCCCTTCCCTGCATATATGCCACTCTAACCTACCCTAAAAATGACACCGCACTTGTTAATTTGACCTCTTTATGGGAGGGACCAGTCTCCCAGGTGCATCTCTCCTCTAAACCCCAGGGCTGTTTCACAAATCAAGGTTCCATGGAAGTAGATAATATGACCTGCCACAGCATATATCCAGAAAATAGGACCGCAATTTCTTCCCAATACCTGGAGTTCCACCTTGTTTGCAGGCCCTATGCTTACCAGTGCCTTCCAGCAAACTGGTCTGGGACCTTTACCTGGATAATTCTCATCTCCCCAAGTGGATATTCTATGGGGAAATGAGACTGTCAATATCCCCCTGATAGTACATGCTAGAGTTTGGAGGGCAATATAATTTATTCTCCTCCTAGTGGGTCAGGGAGTTGCTACTGGGGTTGGGACTGGGATTGGAGGAATGGCATCCTCTGTTACTTACTACCAGCAGCTGCTCACTGGCCTGGCAGATGAATTCCAAAGGTAGCAAATATGAGGCTCTACAAGTCCAGCTAGACTTTTTGACTAATGTGGTCCTACAAAAATGGAGGGAGTTAGATCTCCTGGCTGCTGAAAAGGGTGGACTCTGTTTATTTCTGGAAGAGGAACGTTGCTTCTATGCTAACAAATTGGGTGTAGTCTGAGACATGGCCAAGCAGCTTAAAAATTTGGTCTCCAAATAGCAACAACCGACAGCAGACTCATGGGCAGGTTGGAATGGGCTCTAGACACGGGCCCCATGGCTCCTGCCTCTCCTGGGACCCCACCAGTTATTCTTTTAGCCTCGGCAGTCAGACCATGTGTCCGGGATTCGAACTGTGGTCGACTACGTGGGAGTCCAGCGACATAGCCATTACGCTAACTGCTGGTTCCCTGGCTTTTATTTTTTTTTTATTTTTTTTTTATTTTTGTTTTTCCTCTTCTCTCTTCTTTTTTTTTTTTTAATAGTTTAAATTCTTGAATAACTCAGGGATGATAGCTGCCTGAGGTTTCTTCCCTCTGGCAAACTTACTGCCCCTCTCAGGAGCTACAGGATAACCCGGAACCTTGACTAGGTTGGACTTCCTGCTTCTCTGCCACCTCCATTTTAGGGCAGGTTATGATTCCCTTCCCCATGTGTACCATCCCACAACCTCTCCTCCCCAATTGCCCCTTCAGATTCAGAGTGTTAACTCTTCTGTGCCTGCCTATGTAATAAAGAGTTCTTTTTCTCCTAAGTGCCGTTTCCGTTCCCCAGCCATCTGTTTTTCTGCAACACTAAGAGCAATTAAAGTGCTGAATGGTGGCATTACTAATCCAAACTTTAGGAGGACTACTTTTTATTTCTTTCAGATTATGTTTGCAATATAGATTTCTATAGGGAATCTCTATCTGATCCTACCTACCTTCCCTTCATTTTAAAATTAGTCATTGGTTTGGCTTTTTAAAAACATTTTGTATTTCTCCTGTGAGAGAGAGGGAGGGAGGAATATAAATGTATATAGAGAAACAAACACCTCTAACGGGGTCTTTGCTCTTGATTCCCCTCCAGCCTCAGTCAACTAGGATCACAGGCAGATGCTCTTGCCCCTGGTGTGCACTAGGGTCATCAAACCTGGGACCTTCCCAGGTAACTATAGCATCTGGAGTTTTGTATGACTGTGCCAAAATGGCTGACCAAATGGTGTCTTTTTTTTTTTTTTTTCTTTTTCTTTTTTTGGAGAGGCTTTTTGCTATAGGGTGTGTGCGCTCGCCAGACAGAGAGAGAGAGACAGAGAGACAGAAATAGCTTGGGTTTACTACATTGATTATGGTGTACTATTTTTTAAACACAATGTATATTTTATTTGATAACATTTTGATTTTTAAATGTATAATTAATGTACTGTTTTCTTTTGGGGTAGCATAGTTAGCTTTTGGATTTGGATTTATGTTGGTCTCTTATAGTAGACTTGGAATCTTTCCCATCTTTTTTTTCTGTTCTAAATGCATTCATGGGCTTAGGAATTTAACTTCAGTAAAACTCAGTTGAAACCCTACCTGGGCTAGTTTCCTTAAAAAGTGAAAACTCCTTTATTTTCTTCTATGGTTAGGCATCTATTCGAGTTTCTACTTTTTCTTAAGTTAGTGATTCCCTCCTATCCTGTTTATTTTTGAAGTCCAGATGACTAGTATATGGCTTAGTGGTGATTGGATCTCCTTTTTTCAGGGCATGACAGGGTACTTTGATTTGTATATTCAGTTTATCTTTCATTTCTGGAAATTCAAAAACAAATTGAAATAATTAAAAATGTCATTCTCTCCATATTCCTCCTCAGCAGCCACTTTCCTTTTAAGTTTATGGTGACTTTTATTAGCTCACCTTTCCTAAGCGTCCCCTCGTTGGAAAGTCAGCTTATCTTTCTCTTCTCTGCTCCTTCTGGTGAGATCTTCAATTCTATGATAGTTTATTCAAGCTTTTAATATTTTCTCATTTCTGCAAACTCATGTGTTTGCTTCTTTGTTTTATATCTATTGTTTCATTGTATATTCTTTAATTGTTTTATCTGTGTTGAGATACCCTTTCACTTTCTTACATATATTTATTTATTTGTTTATTTATTTATGTATATTTGTCAGCAGGTGCACAAACTCACTGGCAAAAGATAGAGAGAGGAAAGTGCAAAAGCATTACCCCCTTATGGAGGATGGTTATGCTGCAGTCCCGTCTTCACTTCTTCCTCCCTCTAGGATTTTGGGCAGGCAAACACGTGTATCCTACATGTTGTCTTGGGGGGCAGAGGTTTTTGCTATAGGGCACGTGTGCTCGCCAGAAAGACAGAGACAGACAGACAGAAAGTGAGAAATCACCCCCCCTCCCAGGGGGGAAGG
>NW_006160175.1:1426552-1497523 GCF_000334495.1 Tupaia belangeri chinensis
AGATAGGAGCCCAGTGACATAGTCATTACGCCGACTGCTGGTCCCTATCCTACATGCTTTTCAAGCTGCTAGGTCCTGGACTCAAACTGTGTGGTAGACTGTGGGGAATCCAACCTTCTTAACCACCAGGTCACAAGCTGGCCCTCAAGATCACCTTTTCCTAAAGGCAATTTGTTATTGAAAGTTTGATTTGTCATGTTCAATTACATTTTCATCATTTTTAAAAAAATGTAGTATTTTTTTTCCCTAGGGTTAATCATCCAAAATTTGTTTTCCTTTTATTACTCATCATTTTCTCTTCTGAAAAAGTGATACATACAAGTAAAGGGAGAGAGGCCACAAGTTCCAACCATCAGCTCATAAAGTTTTTGGTAATAGGGAGCATAAACTCCACTCAGGGTTGGATAAGGAAGGGTCTCCGGCAGATCCACAAGTGTAGGTGAGTCTCCAAGGAATGCAGTTTCAGGAAAGCAGTTCTGGTACACAGGGATGATTATCAGCTGATGCGGCACAGCAGTCATCTTGTAGTTACCAGGAATGGTGTTGTGGGGGTCTGCAGTGTGAGTTGTCCTTGGGTATCTGGCTTCCTTAAAAATGGCAGAGTAGTTCTTGTTTTCCCCTGAGGTAATGCAGGGCTGGTAACTATCATCTTCTTAAGTTGCAAGTTCTTCAACCTTGTTTTCGGCCTCTGGGCCATCCCGGGCCAGAGAGGCAGGGAGAGGCAGGGAGAGGCGCTTGGCTGCGCTGGGGGGCGGGAGCCCTGGCTTTTATTTTTGACCAGCCCACAGAGATTAGAAGCTGTAGGGCTTCCAACAATCTAGGGAATCTCCGGTTGACCTGCCTTGCTGATAGACTGCTTCCTGCAACTATGGCTTGCCACTGCAACTCTCCATTCTGCTTGGCTTCTCTGACATCAACTTGTTGTTGTTCTGTGTCCCCAGCTTGTTTATATTTTATAAATAATAAACTGCTGGATTTCTCCTATTCACCAACTTTGGAAAACTACACCTGGCTGACTTTGTCTGAGAACTGCAACCTTGAGACTCTTCTTTCCACATCAGTATGCACTCCTCTTTAACCTTCGTTGTGTTTAGGGTTACAGATATCTCCTGGCTTCAGAAAGATTAAAGCTTATCTTTCCATTATCTTTGACTTCACTTTTTGATATCCAAGCAGAGAAAGGAAATTCAATCTGATTTTTTATCTGAAAATAGGGCATTGGAAATTTAAATTTTCTAAAGTATATATAAAATCACATCCTACAGATAGAATTTATTTAGTAATCCTCTTAACACTGAATATGTAGATTATTTCAAATTGTCTGCTATCCTCAATTGCATTCTGATGAACTACCTAAAATTCCATAAATTGAATTATGATATTAAAGTTTGTAGATACTCCAAAATCAATACAGATCAACAAATTGTGAAAATTATGTATCATTTTTTTACTTTCATCGAAAGCATATAAAAGGTTCATAATCTTCATTCTTTCATGTACACTGAGTATTATTATATATTTAAATATTTAATCATTTTATAGTAAATGTTGCATACAATTTTGATTTGATTTTGTTTCATGTATGAAAAAATGGTTTTCTATTGTAACACACTCGTCACACTCAATACTCAACAAAAAATACTTAAGCTTTAGTCATCAACAAGCACTTCTCCAGTGGGTGCCAACTGGATATCCCACAATGTAACTTCATTCTGACTCTGTCTACCTAGAGTTAGCATCAGACCACCTAGGTTCAGAGATGGGTTCCTTAAGACTCCTCCCAATGTCAGATGTTGACTAGAAGTCCCAGGCTGTCACTTGTATTTCATTTATTTATTTATTTTTTTTGAGAGGTTTTTGTTATAGGGCACGTGCACTCATCAGAAAGACAAAGAGAGACAGAGAGACAGAAAGTGAGAAATCATCCCCCAGGGTAATGGCCATGCCACAATCCCTTCTCCTCCATTCTGCTCTCGGGATCTTAGGCATGCACACACACGTGCCCAGCGTGAATTTAAGTCACTGGGTGGGTCCAAGACTCCAACACCAGTTGGCTACATGGGAGTCCAGTCATGTAGCCATGATGCCAACTGCTGGTCCCCATCACTTGTGTTTCTGACCACCCAATATCAACTGACATTCCCACAATTCTTGCCTCCAGTTCTACTTATTCACTAAAGCACCTCACATATCATAGGGCAACACTTTACTTACCTTTATCATTTTATTATAAAGGCTCCCCCCAAATTACATATAAACAGCCAAAAGAAAGTGATGCACCAGATGAGTTACAGGGGTGGGTGTAGAGGTGTGGAACTTTCTTGCCCTTCCCTGGGTATTACACCTTCCTAGCACCTCCATATGCTCACTGTCAGCAACTTAGAGACTCATCAAATCCTGTAATCCCAGAATTCTGATATACTGCCATTTCTAGTCTCCCGGCCCCTTTTCCAGTGTGTAGAACTAAAAATTGCAAGCTTCTAGGTATTTGGTATTTTGGTGACTATTCGCATTCCGAATCTATGTAGTGTTCACAACTTAAATCACTTTATTAGCATAAACTTAGGTGTTAAAGGACTCAATATTAATAATAAAATACACTCCTACTCAGGGAATTCCAAAGGTTTAGGAGCTCTGTGAAAGGAATGGAGACAATGATTAAAAACATGTTATATTATTCCACAACTTCTTTAGTTACAGACAAAATGTTTTAATGTACTTGGACTGACATAACGCAATACTACTGGGTGGGTTAAAAAATAAAAATTAATTTCTCATAGGTCAGGAGGCTGGGAAGTCTAAAATGACCATGCCTGCATATTTGGTTCTTTGTAGGGGCTTCATTCTTGGCTCATGGATGGACACCTTTCTGTGTACTTACATGGCCTTCCCTCAGCATACGTGTGTAGAGCAAGCAAGCAAGTTCTGTAAGGTCTCTTCTTATAAAAATATTAATCCCATTGAAAGGGTCTCACACTCATAGTCTCACCTAAACTTAGTTCTTTCAAAGGCCCTGTCTCCAAAACCATCACACTGGGAATTAGAATTTTGATGTAAGAATGTTGGTGGGGTTTTAAGGAATGTGGAGACTCAATTCAGTCCATAGTCTGAACCTAAAGACAATTTTCATATCCTGGTATATTATTTATGATTTTTCTTTTGGAAATTGGCTGTTCAGATCTTTTGTCCTTTTTCTCTTTTTTTCCTTTTTATGTACTAATTTGTATTTTACTAAGTTTTTTTAAGTTTATTTCTTCCATGATATGAAAAAATATTCCCAACAGGGTGTTGACACCACTCTCTAGCTCTGGTTTAGTCAGCCCCAGATCATTCCTGTGCCCAATGTAATCAGGGAGGTCTCTGTATGTGAACCTGGAACCTTCCCATGTGGGTCAGCTTTGCGGAGCATTGTGTTTCACTGCTGGGCTGGGGAATGGTTCCCTGTAACATTTTGAGATGTCCTCTTTTATTAGGAATATGCACGCTTTGCTATCTAGATTGGAACATTTTTTCTACTGGTTTTGCCATTTGCATCTTTATTTCTTCATTTGTTTTTTAAAAGCTAGATATCTACCTATTTTTTTTTCTCAAATTGTTATATGAATCTTATGCTTATATGTTTAAACACATATTTGATTTCATTTTATATTTTCTTATTTATGTTTTATTATTATACATCTTTGTGGGGCATGATATAGTTTTTCAAAGCATGTATGCAGTGTAAAATAATCAAATCAGGGATATTACCATATTCGTCATCTTCACACTGAATATTGTACTCTGTTGTGCACCTTTGATTTTCATTTTTGTTTTTTTCAGCAAAATTATGATTTGTTTTAAAAACATTTTTTTAGAGAAAGTTTTGCTATAGGGTTTGCTGGAGAGACAGAGAGAGACAGAAAATTTTTAGAGAGAGTTTTGCTATAGGGCTTGCTGGAGAGACAGAGAGAGGCAGAAAGTAAGAAATAACCAGCCCCCCCCCCCCAAAAAAAAAGAGGGATGGCCATGCTGCAACCCCTTCTCCTCTATTCTTCCCTTGGAATCTTCGGTGCACAAACATGTGCCTAGCATGTTTTAAGCTGCTGGGTCTGGGACTTGAACCAGTCCACTATGTGGGCATCCAGTGACATAACCATTATGCCATCTCCTGATCTGAATTTTTTTTTTTTTTAATTTTCCACAGGGCATGTTCACACACTGGAGAGAGAGATGGAGAGACAGAGACAGAGAGAGTGAGAAAGCATCCCTCAGAGGAGATGGTCACACCACAATCCCTTCTTCTCCATTCTCCTCTCAGGATTTTGAACATGCATTCAAATACACTGGGCTTGGCATGTTTTTCAAGCTGCTGGATCTGCGCACTGGTCTTGGCATGTTTTTCAAGCTGCTGGATCTGCAATTTGAACTACACAGTTGGTCATATGGGATCAAGCTACCTAAACCACCATGTTATTGCCTGGTCCATGATGTTCTTAACTACTTTAACTCTTTAACCCATCTAAATTTATATGTTACTAATCATTTTGTATCTGTGAATCTACTAATAACTATGAGTTGTACTCCATAACTTGGAAACAAGAAGATTCTTTCACCTCAGTGGTTGTTTATCATATTAGTCTATGAATTGTATAGTTATACTTTCTTTTTTCAAACAAAACACACATAAACAAATAAATTATCAAAACAAATAATTACAATTTTTGTCAAGTAATAAAAGATTTTTTTCCTAAAATAACGCTATAATTTCAACATTCAGTTTAATATTGATATTTTAATGAATTTATCCTACAGGTAATTGACAAAAGTTCAAAAAGCAAAGCATTATAATATTTTTTTAACCTTGTTGGCACCATGCTGGTTTTTCATACTGCATTTTTCATTCTTCTTTAGTGTCTATTCTGCTCTAGCAGTTTTAGCCGATATGTGTGGATCATCAGGCTCACTGCCTTTCCATTGACATTAATGGTGCTTAGAAATGTGATGTGATTACTAAATCTTTTCTATAAACTGGTACAAATGTACATTCTGTATAACACAGAGAGAACTTTAAAATATTCACTCAGCAAAAGTGACTTGGAAAGTGAGTTTTGCCTTAGTGCAATCAAGGGCCAGAAATTCACAGTTAAAGATTAGACTTGCAAAATTGAAACACAATAGGATACTGAGCAGATAGCACTAAGGTGGCACCCCATTGAGACTAGGTGCAGGGGGCTTTGAACTCTGGTTGTAAACTTGTGTTGACTTTACTCAGAACCTGCATTTTTATGTTCTGAATCTTCTGATGTGAATTTTCTTTCTCATTTTACCCTATTTAAATTAATAAGAAACCTTGCTGTGATATGCCTGAGGCCTATTCTATGTCTAGTTCAGTAAAGCTAAACCTGTGATTCTTTTAATTTATTTTATTTTTTAATTTATAATTCTAGGGATGTTACTGTAAATTACTCTAGTTTCATGACTTTTTAAGGCTTTTATGAGAATCTTTTCAAGTAATTCTGTTTTTCAGGTGGAGAATGACTAACTTCCCCAATCTCAGGGCTTCCTGGAGACTATGTGTTGCCCCACTAGATGTTTAGCTTAGATATACTTTTTCCACACTTGGATTTGCTGCAATTTAACTTATATCCACTCCTCTGGTGGAATATTGTTTGGTTAGTCTACTTAATTGTTGTCCATTGTTGTCTCAATATCCTTTTGTTTTTTGTGCTGATCTGTCAATGCCTTGACAATTTGGTCTTGTTATTTGCTTTCCTATGAGTCTGAATTTAGCTTCTCTCATTTACCTGATATCTCATTCATCAAGCCTTGTTTATTGCATGGACTCATCTTTCTTTTGCCTAAAAAGTTCTAGTCATAAATGCAGGCCCCTTTGACCTAATCATGGTTTTAGTGGCCAATCTTAACTCATCATTTTAAAGATATTTTAACCGCCTAATACTTTTAGCAATGGTTCTCAATCTCAGAAGATCAGATGACTAGGATCTTCAAGGGAGGTGATAAGAATCCTGACATTTTCAGAAATATTTATCCATCTAATGAAAATGATAAATTTCAATGTGGTACTTTCAGATCCAAACTTCTAATTATTTTCTCTTTGAAAGTAAAAATAAGAAAAACAAATTATTACTTATTGTAATTTAGTGTAGAAAATATTCAGAAAATGAATATCATATAGTTAGTGGAGAAGAACATTATTGAATAGATCCTTTATCATCTTTTAAAAAATGTTTGCATCCACTAACCTTCAGAATCATTAATAGCATTTAAGTTTTATTCTTAATTCAAATTCAGATCTAATGGACTTTCATCTATTGCCCACAGTGTGTTCCTTGTCTTTTTTTCTTCCTTCTTTCTAGATATCTAGAAATTTACTTACGGGCTTTTTTTACTTCTTCAAAAAGGAAGTCACATATCCTCTGGAAACACACGTTTGTCCCTTTGATAACTGCTTGCCTATTAAAAAATCACTCTTTTTTTTTTGGAGGGGTTTTTGCTATAGGGCACATGCGCTCCCCAGCGAGAGAGGTCTGAATTTAGCTTCTCTCATTTACCTGATATCTCATTCATCAAGCCTTGTTTATTGCATGGACTCATCTTTCTTTTGCCTAAAAAGTTCTAGTCATAAATGCAGGCCCCTTTGACCTAATCATGGTTTTAGTGGCCAATCTTAACTCATCATTTTAAAGATATTTTAACCGCCTAATACTTTTAGCAATGGTTCTCAATCTCAGAAGATCAGATGACTAGGATCTTCAAGGGAGGTGATAAGAATCCTGACATTTTCAGAAATATTTATCCATCTAATGAAAATGATAAATTTCAATGTGGTACTTTCAGATCCAAACTTCTAATTATTTTCTCTTTGAAAGTAAAAATAAGAAAAACAAATTATTACTTATTGTAATTTAGTGTAGAAAATATTCAGAAAATGAATATCATATAGTTAGTGGAGAAGAACATTATTGAATAGATCCTTTATCATCTTTTAAAAAATGTTTGCATCCACTAACCTTCAGAATCATTAATAGCATTTAAGTTTTATTCTTAATTCAAATTCAGATCTAATGGACTTTCATCTATTGCCCACAGTGTGTTCCTTGTCTTTTTTTCTTCCTTCTTTCTAGATATCTAGAAATTTACTTACGGGCTTTTTTTACTTCTTCAAAAAGGAAGTCACATATCCTCTGGAAACACACGTTTGTCCCTTTGATAACTGCTTGCCTATTAAAAAATCACTCTTTTTTTTTTTGGAGAGGTTTTTGCTATAGGGCACATGCGCTCACCAGAGAGAGAGAAAGAGAGAGAGAGAGACAGACAGACAGACAGAAAGTGAGAAATCACCCCCCAAGGGGATGGCCACGCCACAATCCCTTCTCCTCCATTCTCCTCTTGGGATCTTGGGCACACATGCACACGCACCCTGCGTGCGTTTAAGCCACCGGATCCAGGACTCGAACGAACCATGGTCAACTACATGCGAGTCCAGTGACATAGCCATTACGCTAACTGCTGGTTCCAAAAAAATCACTCTGAAATTACACATGTATGTATGTAAGACTCAGGGTTAAAGTCATCCTGAAAAGGTGGGACAGTTAGGAAAGAAAATAGTCAGTAGGTTAAAGATATCAGTAGATGGAGATCAGGTAAGAAGAACTAGGATTAACTGGGAATTGATTTAAGAAATAAAGGAGTGATAAGGTCAGGAAAGGCCTGTAAGAAAGAAATAATTCAAGGTTTTGAGGAGCAGAGTATTTCTTCCAGCAACAGTGAAAATGTATGGTCTCTGCTGTTCCCTCCCAGACTTTGATCTGCTGAAAGCAGGTAGTGGGCAACTAACTGATCTAAAGCCAGCCGGTGGTATATTGTAGATATTATTTATACTTTTGGTTCTACTTTTCTCTCCTGAATAATTTGATTCATGTAATGGTCTTTTATTAGTGTAATGTGGTCCTCTTTAGGGACTTGACACTTTTGCTATCTGAAAGCCACAACTGGTCTTTGACGTTTTTCCTTTATAACATCAATAGTTTGCCTTAAACCCTGTAATATTTGGGAGAGTATATTGCAGGTTAAAGAGGAGACGTATAACTAAATATTTAGATAGAGGTCTAGCTGTTAATTCTGAAAGTGAAGACAGGGATGGAGACAAAGTCTTTGGCAACTGCTTTTTTTCCTAAATTAGAGATAAGCAAAGAAATGTGACTGTAATAATCTAAACTGGCTACACATGAACTTTGTCCCTTCTATTGTAGAAAAGGCATTCAGCATAATTGTTGGTGCTTGCTTTAGTTTGCCCAAAGGCTGAGATTTACTGACTGTAATAAGGCTTCTTTCTCCTACCCTGTCATGACTGACTGCCATCTTAAAGTTTACACTAATGATAAAACTTCAGGGGACAGCAGGAAGAAGTGTTCTTACACAAGAAGAAAAGCATTAGCTCAGTCAACTCATTGCTTGAGATATATACATGTGTGTACACATGTGTGCATGTATGGATGTTTGTATGTATGTAAGTGGCCAATGTGAGTAAGAACAAAAAGCAAAGTCTTTTATTATCAACAAGTAGATGTGTTATCTGAGGGCTGAGAGAGCTTTTGGCACAACATAGTGGCTTTGAAGAATTTGTAACCCCAAAGGCCTACTCCCTGTTTTTAAGAATTAGTTACACAAAAGCTCAAAGTCTAAAATCTGGACAAAGTTAAAATTCTCAGAACTAAACATTATGACGGTTGGAAATTATTTATGTGAGGAATAAACTGGGACTGTTATCACCAAATCCTAACAAAGCAGTCACTGTGCTATAGATTATAAGGTAGATCATGCCAAAGTGAATTAACTCACCACAAACCTGTACATAACTGTTTCAGAAGACACATGTATTTTTTTTTTTTAAATCAACCTCACACACCAAGGAACTAACCTATGAGCAAGAGAAAAAAAAAAATTTCAAGACCTCGGGACAATGGGACTACATAAAGAATGGTTTATACAATTAATTTAAAACAAAAAGCTCAAACTTAAAGATGCTTTCCTCTTTCTGTCATTTCCTAATAATTCTTTCCAGTCCCAGACTTGAATTTTTAAGTCCTCATTGGCATTTTACTTGGGTGGGGTTTGCTAATGTTGCTAACATGATATGCGCTAATGTCACTCACCATTTTCATCTTACAATTTGGCTCCTCCTCCTTATTCTTGCTGATGGCTTCCAATATTCTTTTTCAGTCACAGAAGCTCAAGACCTCTGAGTGTTCTTTGATTTATCTCTCTCTTTCCTCCATTACCAATGATTCATCAGGGCCTGTCAATGCTTTCTCCCTACTGTCTTACATCGCCTTTGCCTCTCGTACATTACCCCAGCCCTAGTTAACAGTCTTATTACTGCTTACCTAAACTACTGCTATAACTCTTCTCCCTGCCTCCAGTCTTGCTTCTAATCTACTCATTCTGCATTCGCCTGCCAAATTAATCTTCCTAAAGTACAGCTTTGATTATGTCACCCCTGCTCAATAACCTTCAAATCCCTCTTCTTTGCCTACCAAATAAAGTTCAAACTTTCTAGCCTTTAATATTATGACCTAGGCTCCTTTTAAGAGTTTAGCATTAATATTTTTCTCTTTTTAAAACTCTAGCCAAATTGAGAAAGTCTACATTCTGTGAAGCTTACTTTCACTAGAGGTGATATTTTCTACCTAGAAAAAAATTATTAAAATGCTCTCTATTTTTAGAAATCCTTGAGGCCAGCAGGTGGTATTGTAGTTAAGGTTTTGGATTCCCAAGTGGTCAACTACATGGGAGTCCCCACCCCCGAAATTCTATTATTCATCTACTAAATAAAAATAATTAACCTCCATTACTCTTCAAGCAATGAGTGATGCATAGCATTATCCAAACTTCTTTCACAGATTACAGAAGAGATACCCAGACATTCAAAATGTAAGACACTGTACTGGATGGTGATCAGCATCACAGGAAAGATTAAAAGAAGATTTTCTTAAATTTTCAAATAAATAGAAGTACACTGCTCCTCACAGTCAACAAATAATAAAGATCTACCAGGAAAATGTGCTCAGGCCTGGAGTTTCATGGATAAAAATCAGGTTTCCCATCTGGAAGATCCAGAGCAAGAATATGAGTAGAGACCTGCATAGCATATGTCTAAATATTTAGGAATTAGACTGTTATATAAAGTATGTTCTATCATCATTTCTTTATAAGTATAACTTCACAATGACCTGAGATTCCAGATTAAAATTGAGAATTCTTAGGTGGAAACGTGGTTATTCTGGATTCCCACATAGCCAATCATAGTTTGAGTCCCAGACCTGGCAATTTGCTTTCTCACTTTTTCTCTCTTTCTCTGGTGAGTGCACAGGACCTGTCACAAATTAGAAGTAATAATAATAATAATTTTTAAAAAATTAGAATTCTTACACTTTTCAGATTTTTTCATACTTGCCCCTGGTTTCTCGCCTACACTGCTTATCTTTTTCAGTCTTTTTCTCTTCCTTCTTTATTTCTTTTTCTTTCTTTCCTTCCTTTCTCTTTCTTCTTTCTTTGTCATGATCTTCTTGCTTCAGTTTCCCGAGTAGCTGGGACCACAGGCATATTCCATCGCCCTTGACCTTTTTTTAGGATCACTGTGTTGCCCAGGCTAGCCTTGAACTTGAGATGCTCTTGCTTCAGCCTCCTTGAGTTATTGGGACTGAAAGCATATGCCACCATGCCCAGCCTTTAGGTTGGACTGACAATTGAACCTGAGCCTCCCATGTGGTCCCAACCTGCAGAATACAGAGTCTTAGCAGTATGTGCAATGGTGACTGGACCTCACCCTTTCTTTTTCTACCTTTTGCTCCAAACCTTAATTTATGAACCCTCCAATGCATTTTTGTAACAGTCTAACCTTTATGTACAAGCTCTTTTACTGAAAGCAAAAGTTACCTTGATGAGCTGAGAAGGGCTTTTTTCTTAGTTTTTTGGCATAGGGCTTGTGCACTCACCGAAGAGACAGAGAGAAAGTAAGAGGGAAAGTGAGGAATCATCCCTGCCCTGGAAGGATGGCCATGCCACAATCCCTTTTCCTCCATTATCCTCTTAGGATATGGAGTACTCATGCACATGCACCTGGCATGATTTTCAAGCCATTGGGTCTGTACCAGATGCTGCATTATGAAACTCATACCCGGTGTATGTTCTTGCATGTCAAAAATCCCCATAGGAAAATGTAAGAGAAGTGGTTGTGGCATGGCCATGCTTTCTGGGGGGTGATTTCTTACATTTTTGTGTCTGTCTCTCACTGTCTTTCTGGCAAGCACATCTGCCCTATAGCAAATATCTCTTTATTTAAAAAAGAAAATAGAAACTCAGGGCTTGCTTTTAAAGTGATGCATGGTTTTTTTGTCATTTTGAGGTGTCTTTTGCCATGCAGAAACTTCTTAGTCTGATGCAATCCCATTTGTCTATTTTGGAGATCATCCACTGTGCTTTGAGGATCTTATTTAAGAAGTCTTTTCCTACTCCAATGTCTCCCAGAGTTTCCCTAGTGTTTTTCAGGAGCAGTTTTATTGTTTGAGGTCTTAGATTTAGATCTTTGATCCACTTTGACTTGATTTTTGTCAAAGGTGAGAGGTAGGGGTTCAGATTCATCTTTCTGCAAGTGTAAATCCAGTTTTTCCAGCACCATTTATTGAAGGGGTTTTCATTTTCCCACTGGATTGACTGGTAGCCCTTGTCAAAAGTCAGTTGACTGTATGTTTGGGAATTTATTTCTGGGGACTCTATTCTGTTCCATTGGTCCATGTGTCTGTTTCTGTGCCAGTACCATGCTGTTTTGATTAACACAGCTTTGTAGTATATTTTTGGGTCAGGGAGTGAGATTCCGCCCACTCCACTTTTCCTCTGCAGAATTGCTTTGGCAATACGGGGTCTTTTATGATTCCAGACAAACTTTATGATTGTCTTTTCTAGATCTGTGAAGAATGTGTCTAGTACTTTGATTGGCATTGCATCAAATATGTAGATTAATTTGGGTAGAATTGCTATTTCAATTATATTAATTCTTCCAATCCAGGAACATGGACTATCCTTCCACTTTTTTGTGTCATTTTCAATTTCATTTTTTGCTTCTCATAGTTTTCCTTGTGGAGGTTTTTAACTTCTTTAGTTAGATTTATTCCCAAGTATCTTATACTTTTTGTGGCTATGGTAAATGGAATAACTTTTTTCAGTTGTATCTCAGTTTGCCAGTTGTTTGTATATAAAAATGCTATGTATTTCTGTATATTGATTTTGTATCCTGCAACTTTACTGTATTCATGCATTACTTCCAGAAATTTTTTTCATGGAAACCATTGGGTCTTCTATGTATACAATCTTGTCATTTGCGAATAGAGAGAGTTTCACCTCTTCTTTTCCTATTTGAATGCCTTTTATTTTTTCCTCTTTTCTTTTTCTTTTCTTTTCTTTTTTCTTTTTTTTTTTTTTGGAGAGGTTTTCGCTATAGGGTGTGTGCGCTCGACTGACAGACAGAGAGAGACATAGAGATAGAAAGCGAGAAATCACCCCCCCGGGGGGATGGTCACGCTGCAATCCCTTCTCCTCCATTCTCCTCTTGGGATCTTGGGCACGCACGCACACGCGCCCGGTGTGAGTTTTAAGCCACCAGGTCCAGGATGTGAACCGTGGTCGACTACGTGGGAGTCCAGCGACATAGCCATTACGCTAACTGCTGGTTCCCATATTTTTTCCTCTTTTCTGATTGCATTGGCAAAGACTTCCAGTACTGTATTGAAAAAGAGTGGAGAAAGTGGGCATCCTTGTCGTATACTCATTTTTAGTGGAAAAGCTTTCAGCTTTTTCCCAGTGAGGATGATGTTCACTGTGGGTTTTTCATAGATAGCTTTTATTGTGTTGAGAAATGACCCTTCTATGCTGATTTTGTAAGCTATGCATCAGATAAGGGACTGATAACCAGAATTCACAAGGAACTCAAACAGCTGTTCCAAAAAAAGATCATCAATCCTTTTAAAAGATGGGAGAATGAGTTGAAAAAACCACTCTCTAAAGATGACATATGAATAGCTAAAAAGCATATGAAAAAATGCTCAACATCTGATCCAGCAATCCCACTCCTTGGTATCTACCCAAAGGACAGAAGAATACTTGGAAAAGTGCTTGTACATCAATCTTTATTGAGCCACTATTCACAATTGCCAAGTCATGGAAACAACCCAAATACCCATGAACAGATGAATGGATAGAAAAACTGTGGCACATATACTCTATGGATTACTATTTAGCCATAAAAAACAACAAGCTTTTGACAGGTAGTGGATGAATATGGAAGATTTACTGCTGAGTAAAGCAAGACAGGATATGAAGGAGAGACATTGTATGTCCCCACTTAATATATACCGAGTGTCCGCACTCTTATGACTGAAACTGATTGACTAAAAGATATAGAAACACAGTAAATGGTTGTGAATATCAGATATAGTGTATGTGAAAGCAGGGTTTGAGGAAGGACATTTAGAAGAAAAATAGGGAGGCAAAGCATTAATGGGACAAAGAAATATGGTATTATTTATTGAAGATATTTTATAGTTTTATCAAATGGACTGGGGAGAAGTGTTCACCTGTTGAAATATTCATTTTGTAAGCTAAATAATGTGATTGAATATATAAAAGAAAATGAAATTTAAAAAGTGGAAAAAAAAGTGATGCATGAGGGGGCAGCAGATGGCATAGTGGTAAAAGCTCTGGTTTCCTACATGGCTGACTATGGTTCAAGGCCTGGACCTAGTGGCTTGCTTTTCACTCCTGGAATGTGTGTGTGCATGCTCAAAATCCCAGGAGTAGAATAAAGAAGGGATTACAGTGTGACCACCCCCTGGGGGTGGTTTCTCACTTTTCCTCTCACCATCTCTCTCTCCAGTGAGTACACATGCCCTATAGAAAAAACCTTAAAAAACATAAACTTAAAGAAATACATTGGCCCAAGGGATTTGAAAGTTGTGATATAGTTTGGACACTAAGAAACTGACTCTGAAGAATGAGTGACTTCTTCAGGACTCATGGCAATTAGTTGCAACTGTGGGACTGGAATACAAGCATTTGGATGCCTTTTTCTCCTCATGCATGATGTGCATTATGAAAAATATTAATCAGAAATTGTCATTAAGATTAGTATAGTGGGGTATGGATAGTGGTGTAGTAGTAAAGCACAGTCTGTAGTAGTAAAGCACAACAGAGTGCAATCTGCAAGGCCGACCCAAGGGGCAAGTGTCTAGGTTCACTTCTGGAGTCTTGCCTGAGTACGCCAGGCATGCACATGTCCGTGATCTGGGGCTGACTGTGACTGCGAGTGGGACGCAGCATCAAAACTTTGTTTAGAGTGCAGTCTCTCTATCTCTTTATCTCTCTGCTTTTCCTCACTCATGGAATAAGTAAACTTTACAAAATATTATTTTAAATAATGGTGTAGCATTAATATCTTCAGTATCTGTAGATAGCAGTATTCACTTTCAACAATGCTGCAGTCATCTTGTGAAGTATGGTAGAATAAAGTCACATAAGGATGCTAAATTTATAAAGTGGAAGCTTTTTAGAAGAGTCTAATTTGTTCAAATCCATTATTGGCATACAATGAATATTTAGCCAGGTGTCCACAGTGTTGACATATAGTTTATCCAGAAGACAGAGGGATTATGTTGCAGCCGTTGTCTTCATAAAGATTTAGGGCTAATATTATTTACAATACCTGACCTCAATGTGTGTTTTGTATAGGGCATTACCGTGAACAAACATTGTCATGTTATAATGAATTTCTATAGCAAGACAGTGCTTAAAAGAATTTATAACACAAAAATATATTTAAGCATATTAAACACAGAGTGCTTGCCCTTGAAGATATCTATGTCTATATCTAATGTTTTCAAGTATTTAAATATATCTACTTGGGACCATTAGATGGCAGGGAACTGGTTCTCACATGGCTGACTTGGCAGTTCGAGTCTTAAATCTGGTGGCTTGAAACTCACACTGGGCACATGTGTATGCCCAAAGTCCTGAAAGGAGAATGAAGGAGGAGGCATTGCAGCATGTTCATCGCCCCAGGGGATGATTTCTCACTTCTCTTTCTCTCTGTCCAGTGAGCACAAACACTCTATAGCAAAAATTTAAAACAAACTAAATATACCTATTTAATGGAAGGCAGTGGAGAAACATAATACTTAGAATTGTAATGTCTAGAAGAGAATTTCAATACCTGTCCTATGACACTTGCTAAGTCACTGTTTTACTAAAAGAAAAAGCATAGTTGTATTTCATTGTTTCAAGCTATTACCTAGAGAAAATCAGATTAAAGCATTTGACAATGCATACACTTTGTGTTCAGAAAACATCAGGTGAAGGAAAGTTGGCAGTTGGAGGACATGATGTGGCAATCATTTCCAAGAGGGATATTTCCTTCTAGAATGTTAATACTCATTAGAGCATTTAGTCTAACAGTTGAATGTATAAACTGAACTCGCTATTTTACTTCTAACATCTTTGTTCAGATTTTCCTTGTCCTTGATAAGACTCATACTTCAGAGACTAGAAGATGGCTACAGAAGTACTTCTAAAACATGTAAACAAGACTAGAAAGTGAGGTGTCTGGATATTTCATCCAACTGAGTACTTGCAAGTCATTCTTTTTTTAAAAATTATTTTATTTAACTTTATTTATTTATTCATTCATTTATTTATTTCAATTTGACCAGAGAGGGGGAGGGAGAGACAGAGAGAGAGAGAGAGAGAGAGAGAGAGAGAGAAAGCTGACAGGTCCGGGACTCGCACTGCCGTTGGACATGTGAAAGTCCAGCATCCTTAACCACCTTAATCACCAAGTCACCTGACAGCCCCTCAAGTCGTTCTTATCCAGAATGAGTTTGTGAGATCTGTTAATTTTGAAAAGAATAAGCCTTAGTTTTGTTATTAATTTTGTCTAAATGATGCCAAAGTACATTAACAACAAAAATAGAAAGAAGTGGATTATTTGACAGAGTGTTCACATTTGTGATTTCAATAATTCTAACATATAGGTTCTAGAGTAAAGTGTCCCTAGGTTCTGCTTGAGTTTAAGGATTTTAAACTTTGTGTATCTTGAAACAAGGCCGCTGAAGTGTCATGCTAGAATGGAAATGACAGTAGAACGAATGCATTTCCAGGGCGTGTTTACAGCACACCTTGCAGAGACTGTGGCCCAGGGAAATAGAGCAGCACTCTTCAGGGATTCACAGGAGCATTGCTGCATATCCCTCTCCTCCCTCAAGCTGCAACCCTGTTTCCAGCTAGGTAACTGTTATCCTCAGGTCCCTTAGCTCAGCTTGCTCTCTCAGGTAGAAGACTGTGCACCTGCTGGGAAGTGGTTACATGAGCCTCAGGAGGCTCCTGTGCAAATCCAGGGGACTACTAATTGTGTCTTTACCCCATCTAACTTAAACACCTGCTTCCTTTTCACTTGGCTGATCTCCACCTATGCCTCAAGACTAATGGCTTTGGTATGATCTCATCATTTTCTGTTTCCTCCTGGTATGGCAATTAAATGATATCCTGGTATGCTATCTGCCACAGGCAAGAAGTCAACATCTATTTTGGACTTCATTGCTAACTATTCCAATATCAGAATTTGAAAAGACTTCTCCATAGGCATAATTCAAGGAAGATCAAGTTCAGATGTACCAGAACCAGCACTATTCATCTTTTTCTTTTTTAAAAATTATTTAATTTTATTTACTATTTTTTAAGAATTATTTTATTTGATCGTATTTATTTATATATTTAAATTTGACCAGAGAGAGAGATGGGGAGGAGGGGAAGTGAGAACGCAGAACGCAAGAAGCTAGGTCTGCAACTTGAACTCTGGCTGGCCATGTGGAAGTTCAGTGACCTTAAACACCATGCCACCTGCCAGCCCCACTATTATTATTATTATATTTTTAAGTTTGCTATAAGGCACATAATCGTATTTATTTATCTATTTAAATTTGACCAGAGAGAGAGATGGGGAGGAGGGGAAGTGAGAACGCAGAACGCAAGAAGCTAGGTCTGCAACTTGAACTCTGGCTGGCCATGTGGAAGTTCAGTGACCTTAAACACCATGCCACCTGCCAGCCCCACTATTATTATTATTATATTTTTAAGTTTGCTATAAGGCACATGCACTCAAGAGAGAGAGAGAGAATGAGAAAGAAAGTGAGAAAGCAAGTCACCAGATCTGGGACTTGACCCAAGGTTAGCCATGTGGGTGCCCACCACCTTAACCACCATATCACCATATCACCTCTGGCTCCAGCACTGTTCAAAACCCTGATTTAATTTTATTTTTAAAAATTAGATGTTAAGTGGGACTAGCAGTTAGCATAATGGCTATGTTGCTGGACTCCCATGTAGTCGACTGCGGTTCAAATCCTGGACCCGGCGGCTTAAACTCATGCCGGGCATGTGTGCGTGCGTGCCCAAGATCCCAAGAGGAGAATGGAAGAGAAGAGGGGTGATTTCTCGCTTTCTATCTCTCTGTCTCTCTCTGTCTTTCTGGCAAGCGCACACGCCCTATTGTGTAACCCTCTCTCTCACAACCTATCACTTGCCACTACTTAGAATAACCAATTTTTATCACAAATTAAGTGATCAATGCCCAACCGAACCAGCACTTATAGGTATCTGTCACTTGATGTGCAGCAAAGCCAAACACTGAGACTCCAGGATTGCAGAGGAAAAGAGAAAAGATTTTATTGCAGGGCAACAAACAAGAGGAATGGGAGATGAATCTCAATTCCACTTCCTTGTGTGTAAAGAGATAGGATCTTCTATTGGAGAATAACCTTCCAAGTCATCAGTTAGGTCTTTTGGTAAATGAAGAATTGAAACTGGTACAGTTCTGATCAGTTAATGAAAGTCATGGTCCTACTGGTTCATGAAATTTTCTATATAATTAGAGACTTGAACTTTTTGCACTGCTTATTTTGTTACAACCAGCATTATTGTTTCCTCCCTAATAGCTGTAATCAGATTGAAGTGACTCAGCGTTCTTGAGCACATGGGTCCTTCACTTATACTTGCATAACGGTAGTGCAAAAAAAATGTTAGTACTAGGTTTTTCTTAGGCTGGTTCTGCTGTTAACAATTCCTAAAAAAACATCTTGGGCAAATGGTTTTGTCATATATTAGACTGGGCCATGTGAGGGTTAAAGAGTAGTCATTTCTTACAGGAACAATTAGAAAAAGCTGAATGAACAAAAGTAGGTTATAGTTCAATAGGCAAGCAAGTAATATTTCAGTAAATCTACCCAAATGCATTCAATTTCAGCACTACCATTCTACAAATTACATTTTTGAACAACATGAGAAGTAGCTTAGTGACTAGTTGTCTCATCAAAGATGTATTTTTCAAGATTCTTTCATCTGTTACAATTGCAAAGTAAACCAAAACACGTGTAAAGGCAAAAGGAAAGGAAAGGTACCTCTCTAAATTGTGTCGGTGCTAAGAAAATGAAAAATAGCTTTGACTGTTCCCCACAGAAGTACTGCTCTGCTAAAGTGTAACATTGGGATTTACATAACTTAAGATGTAGGTAGGCAGCATGTGTATGGCCCCTGATATATTCATCTTGACCTCTTACAGGGTGTAATTGTTGAGAGAAGTGGGAATCACAGCTTTAAAGAGTCTTTGCCAGTGACAAGTTCCAGAGTGGCCTAAATCATAGAGGCGGAACTGTACACTGAACACCACGGGAACAAAGTCAGACCTGAATCAAAGCCTGGCATTATGTACCTGGGCAGTGGGTGGGGCCACTTGGCAGGAGAGTTTAATTTTATTTTTAAAAATTAGATGTTAAGTGGGACTAGCAGTTAGCATAATGGCTATGTTGCTGGACTCCCATGTAGTCGACTGCGGTTCAAATCCTGGACCCGGCGGCTTAAACTCATGCCGGGCATGTGTGCGTGCGTGCCCAAGATCCCAAGAGGAGAATGGAAGAGAAGAGGGGTGATTTCTCGCTTTCTATCTCTCTGTCTCTCTCTGTCTTTCTGGCAAGCGCACACGCCCTATTGTGTAACCCTCTAAAAAAAATTAGATGTTAAGTAATTTATGGTATAATTATGCATATAATAATTTCACATACAATAAGATGCAACACAGAGAAAAATTAAGTGATCAATGCCCAACCGAACCAGCACTTATAGGTATCTGTCACTTGATGTGCAGCAAAGCCAAACACTGAGACTCCAGGATTGCAGAGGAAAAGAGAAAAGATTTTATTGCAGGGCAACAAACAAGAGGAATGGGAGATGAATCTCAATTCCACTTCCTTGTGTGTAAAGAGATAGGATCTTCTATTGGAGAATAACCTTCCAAGTCATCAGTTAGGTCTTTTGGTAAATGAAGAATTGAAACTGGTACAGTTCTGATCAGTTAATGAAAGTCATGGTCCTACTGGTTCATGAAATTTTCTATATAATTAGAGACTTGAACTTTTTGCACTGCTTATTTTGTTACAACCAGCATTATTGTTTCCTCCCTAATAGCTGTAATCAGATTGAAGTGACTCAGCGTTCTTGAGCACATGGGTCCTTCACTTATACTTGCATAACGGTAGTGCAAAAAAAATGTTAGTACTAGGTTTTTCTTAGGCTGGTTCTGCTGTTAACAATTCCTAAAAAAACATCTTGGGCAAATGGTTTTGTCATATATTAGACTGGGCCATGTGAGGGTTAAAGAGTAGTCATTTCTTACAGGAACAATTAGAAAAAGCTGAATGAACAAAAGTAGGTTATAGTTCAATAGGCAAGCAAGTAATATTTCAGTAAATCTACCCAAATGCATTCAATTTCAGCACTACCATTCTACAAATTACATTTTTGAACAACATGAGAAGTAGCTTAGTGACTAGTTGTCTCATCAAAGATGTATTTTTCAAGATTCTTTCATCTGTTACAATTGCAAAGTAAACCAAAACACGTGTAAAGGCAAAAGGAAAGGAAAGGTACCTCTCTAAATTGTGTCGGTGCTAAGAAAATGAAAAATAGCTTTGACTGTTCCCCACAGAAGTACTGCTCTGCTAAAGTGTAACATTGGGATTTACATAACTTAAGATGTAGGTAGGCAGCATGTGTATGGCCCCTGATATATTCATCTTGACCTCTTACAGGGTGTAATTGTTGAGAGAAGTGGGAATCACAGCTTTAAAGAGTCTTTGCCAGTGACAAGTTCCAGAGTGGCCTAAATCATAGAGGCGGAACTGTACACTGAACACCACGGGAACAAAGTCAGACCTGAATCAAAGCCTGGCATTATGTACCTGGGCAGTGGGTGGGGCCACTTGGCAGGAGAGTCTTTACTTGTACATGACCTAACTTTAGGGTACAAATGGCCTTTAAGTTTCTGAAGATGTTTAAGCACAAAAAGAAGAAAGCCTGTATTCACCTATCACCCTGAGCAAAGATTTCGCAGATGAAACCACGGGTGTTTTACTCAAAAGAACACGAGGGGAAGACTCAAGTCAGTTCTATGTTTCATTTGTTCCTCATAAAAGTCTCTAGTCAAGGACATTCTTAGACCTTTATAGATTTTATACAACGTTCAGTGTTTAAAAGAAGTTTTTCATTGCTTCTTTCTATTCTTAGACATTTATACGTAATCCAATTAAGCTTAACAAGTATAAGTATGCTATACACTGTACACTATGTATCCCAAATGTAGGTTTATAAATACTTAAACATTTTTACTAACAATATGTTTGAGGTTTTCATTTATTACAGCTTAATAATTGTATGCCTTAACCTCATTTTTTCTGCAAAGAAAATCCTTCAGTAGCAAAAACTCAAAAATTATGAATTAAACTGTCTCCTGGATTCCAAGAGAGAAAATGAAATTAAAAGCTCAAAATAGAGAAACATTATGTGAAAGAATTTGTGTTACATATTATTACCAATTAAACATTTGTTGCACTTAAATAATTATTAAAATATGATAATTCTATATCAATTTTTATTTTAAATTTATTTATTTTACATTCATTTTCCTTATATCATTGCAGCATACGAAATGATTTTTCCCATTCAGAATACAATGTATATTGGCTCAAACATATTACCATACCTGTTATCTTCAACAAATAATTTTCTATTTCTTGTTTCTTATATTTTTTACTTCTTTTTTTTTCCCCATTTGATTCCCACCCTCTCACCCTCTGCCATTTCCCAACTTTCTCCCACATTGTCTCTGGTATCTACAATTGCTTTCCATTATTTTTTCTTTTCACATTTTATTGATTCACAAAAGATCTTAAATAAATAGTATGTTCGATAGTAAGTGCGGTTGATATAAATATATCTATTAACACATGTCTAGTTTCAGGCAAAAAACTCAACGAGTAGATTGAACATACTATAAAATAGCACTTAGCTGAGGTTATATAGCTTACTGCAGTTATTAAGTAGGTATTTTTTAAATTTATTTTTTGTTTGTTTTTTATTTTATTTTTTTATTTCAAGAAAAGCAGTTTTAGCTTTAATAAATCAAAATTTAAAATGTTAAGAAAAATTTGCTTAAGACGTAAAGCCAAGAAAAAGGTTAAGATACTGTTCATACAGTAGGTAGATACTAAAAACTCGAAGCCAAGAAAAAGGTTAAGATGCTGTTCATACAGTAGGTAGATACAAAAAACTCAAAAACCAGATATGGACAAAGCTAAAATCTAGTAACAAGTGCCCTGTAATTTTCTTCTGAAACATTTTTTCTCTCTCCATTTCCCCTTTCACTGACAAGAGGCATAAACTAACTTATTTGCAAAACATAAATAAATAAAAACATTTATTCCCAATTTGATCTGTTGTTTGCACAAAGTCCCATGACGCAATGCAACAGATATTATTGAACATATGTAAATAACCATTCTGTCATAAAATAAGAATGCTTACAAATGTTTTTCAATTCCAGAAGGGTCAGGAAGGGAGAAAAGTCTGGGACCAGTATTAGAAGGCATAATGGTTATGTTGCTGGACTCTCATGTAGTCAGTCCACCGTGGTTTGAGTCCCAGACTTAGTCACCATTCTGGTGAGTGCATGCACACTATAGGGAAAACCTCTCTAAACAACAACAACAACAACAAACAAAACAAAACAAAAAAAAAACAAACAAAAAAACAGACAGAAAGAGAAAAGTTTATGCTTAAATTTCAGAAAAAAAAAATTTGCTGAACCCATCAACAGCTCAAAAGTAGCTGTGACGTAAGCTGTCAAGGAGTCTTCATCATCAACTCCCCCTTCATAGCCATGTGTAGTAGCTTTTCCATGAGGGCATAGCAGCTACTGGGGAGCTGGGTGCCGGCTAGCCAGTTGAGAGTATCTTGGATGTTCTTGTCATCAATGAAGATGAATTTCTGAGCTTGGCCAAAGTAGTTTGTAACAAAGGCTGTCAGCCAAGTGTTTCCATTTCCTCCTGCTCCCTAGAGGCACTACACGTCAGCTTGTACGTCAGCTTCTTCCGGTACCTTATCTCCAGGAACCCCACAGTCCGAGTCCTGATTTCCTCAGTCACCAGCCCTGCTTTCTCCAAGTTCTACAAGACATAGATAATGGGAGCAAACATGACCATGTTCTGCTCTCCACAGCCACCAGGCATCTGCCCCGGACTGTCTAGGTTCTGCAGGGCTGTGCCCATAATGTCTCTTAGAACAGTAACGTAAGCCTTGGTTGAATCAGGAATGACACCCACAGGAAGCTCCAGGGAGATGGATTCTGAAGACACCTTCCCTTTTGGGCACAGCAATGAGCTGTGTGTCTTCTTCACAAGGACTCCTCAGACTTAACAAAAACTGAGCATACGGCTCTGGCCATTTTTAGGAACAAATCCCTTTGAGCCCCACAGAGTTCATTGCTGTCAAGAATCTTAGTATTAACAGTACAGTTAACATCACCCAGTTTGATAGTCATGATATTCCAGTGATAGATTTTTGCTTCATTGGCACAGAGACAATTGGAGGCTTGAGAATTTGCCCCTGATTCAGTATGGTATTCATCTGATTTAGCCAAGTTAGTCTGAACCCTGATATAGTCATTTAGGTAGCTGAAGATGGTTACAGTAAGATTAAAGGATTCGCCACAAACTACTGAGTAAGGGAGAATCAAGGGAACAAAGAGTGACTTGAAAACAGTTAGTCCAACAGTGGGCAAGAGACTGAAGCCTCTAGACTGAGAGGTGCAGAAATCTTTGCTTTCCACTCAGTGATGGTATCAGGAACTGTGACCTGGACCACCTCCTTCCCCGAGTTCCCAATAGAAAACAGATTTCAGAGCCAAGTCTCTGGGAAGTACTGGCAGATCTGAGAATCCTCTGAGTGATGTGATGAAGATGATGATCTAAAAGCCTCTGAAAGAATAGCATCACCTTTCCTCAGTATTCTGGCACCTTCTGGAGATCAGTGACTATAGTCTACTGACTTCTTGAATTTGGCATTGGACAATATCTTAAGACCCATGCCCTGAAAAAAACTGAAAAGTCCTGTGCCCTGAGAGAATCGAGGCCTTCAAATAGTAGAGTGCCTGCTTGAATGCCCTTCTGGCATCAGATTAATGAGAGGTTGAAGAAAGTCCCACAGTCTAGACACTAGACACTCATCATATTCAGTCACCTGTTAGGGGTAGCTATCATACCAGAATGGAAACATCCCAAAGACAGGGCTATTGCTAAGCTCTCTCTCTGATCTAAGTAGCAAGACACTCTTATCCACAGCCTGGACTGCACACAGGGACCCAGGAGCTGCCTGCAGCTGTAGCTCCACATCTGCTCCTGGCAGCTGCTGAGAAGGTGAGAAGCCAATGGAAACCTGATTGTCATAGCACATCTCTACTGAGAACTGAATTTTGTCTGTGGTAACACCCATTGGAAAGAATGGCACAGAGCATCAGAGAAGGCTCAGGGGCTAGAATGAAAGTGAGGTAAGTGAAAGAGAGGAATCTTTTGGTCCTTTCTTCTTAGTGTTCAGGTGTTTCTGCCCTTCTATCTCCAGACTCCCTTTCTCTATTAAATAGTGAGAGAAGACAATTTCTTGGTCAGGGCTTGCATTAACTGGGTTGATGTAATAATCTATCAGTACTTCCTGGCGCTGGCCACATTACAATAGGCCATTTAGCCTGTGAATACCAAAAGACTGAGGGTTATATTGTAAAAGGGTTGCAGGTACAGGTAGGCATTCTGGTAGTAATGAGGCAGTTGTTCTGAATCATATACTAAATCTTACATTTGGAAATTTCCCTCCAGAGAAATGTCTGTTCCATTCCAATGTACTGTTTCCAGCTTGAAAGGAGCAAGCCCATTGTTGTTAGCAGTTAAGGTCTGGTTGATGGTTTCATTTATGCCATGAATTACCAAGTGATTCTTGAGGGAGCTGCCATGGCCCCTAACTCTTATCTTCCCACTGAAGAGGAAGTTGGGGTAATAAAAATTGTCAGTGTCTTCAAAGGTCATTGATCCCATTTGTGAAGAAATGATGACATCCTCAGTAGTGTTAGCCTCTATGTCTGTTCTTTCTTCAACCACAGTAGCCACAATATTGATGCTGTTTCTGCACAAGTGCCCAGTGAAGTTGAAGGTGGACATGCCCATAGGGGCTGAGAAGCACCCTGTCTTGTCAGTCTGTCCAGGAAGACATTTCTGCATTTGTCAGGTAGCTGTTCCTGATCCACCTCTATGTACCAGTAGGTATATGATTTCTGACACATTGACACCTACACAGCCCCTAGCATGGGAATGTACTTCCTGTCTAGGGGTGCAGACAGTTTTATCAGTCTGTTCAAAAGTGCCACTCCCTTATCTCTGAATTGAGATCTTTTTCTTTTCCTCAAAGTTGACATGGTTTTCCAATTCCTGATACTTGGATTTTGGCCACTTCTGTGCCACCTGCAGGAGGTGATGCTATAAAAGAGATGCAACCTAAGTGCCTTTTCTTCATTCCAGAATGTTATAGAAACTTCTGGGTCTTGTCTTTGGCCTTCAGAGTAATAGTAAATTTTACATTGCAGTACCCAGGCTTAGATCCAAACAAGCCTTCTGTGTAGAGGGGAATTTAAGCTGGGCTGGTAATGTCACCAGGTAGTTTGGGAGTTCTGCAATGGCTGGCAAGAGAGCCAACATTCCTAGAAGGAGTTAAGCCCACATCTTTGTGAGTGAGACATATTCCTTGGGACTTGGAACCAGATATCTCTCAATAGTCTAGAAACAATCATTAGTCAGGAAATTAAAGTGATTATGATAAGAATGGGAAGAGGAGATGAAGAAATATAACAGAATAGAATCAAAGCACTTGAATCAATTTAAATAATTTAAAAAATTTATATCTTCTATAGCCAAGAAACTTCTCATTAATAAAACATTACCACATATAAAAAAAAAAGAAAAAAGAAAATAAAGATGATCGAAATCTCTTGGAAAATTTACAAAGCTTATTATGTAGAACAACAACAACAACAAAACTCAGTACTCTTCTAAATACTGAAATATTGTTGAGCTTTACTAATGCTCAGAAATAATACTGAGGGTCTAGCAGATGGCATAGTGCTTATGTTGGTGGATTCTCACATGGTTGACCATGGTTAGAGTCCCGGGCCTGGTGACTTGAAATTCACACTGGGAGTATGTGCAGGTGTGCCTAAAATCCTGGGAAGAATATGGAGGAGAAGGGATTGTTCATGGCCATCCCCTTTGGGGAGTGATTTTTCACTTTATCTCTCACTGTCTCTGTCTCTCTCTCTCTGGTGGGCACATGCACCCTAAGGTAAAAACATCTTAAAAAATAATAGTGAAACTTTAAGCAAAGGAAAGTTAATCATCAGAAATTTTAAATATTTTCTGAAATATTTCATGGCATGGTGGTTAAGGCAGTTGGATCCCACATGGCCCGCAATGAGATTAGAATCCCAGACTCTGCAGCTTGACAAAACATGTCAGGTACATGCACGCTGCACCCAAAATTCTGAAAGAAGAATGGAGGAGAAGGGATTGCAGCATGGCCATCCTCCTGGGGGAAGTGAGTGCTTGCTCATCCTTGCACTCTTGATTGAGTGCATGAGCCCTGTAGCAAAGTAAAAAGTAAAAAAATGAAAGAACTATTTTAATAAAAAAATTAAAAATGAAGATCAAAAGTAGTATTGCAACCCTTGACACATCTTTTCTGGATGTGACACATCATTTCTATTTAAATAGCCATAAAAACTTTATCAAGTTAGTAAATATTCTGATATAAGATACATGTGTAAAAACCAATTGCCTTTCAAACCAGTGGCAACCATTAGAAAACATAATGGGAAGCATTGTTTATACTCAGTAGCAACAAAAAACTCATGTATTATTTAAAAATAACCCTAACAAGAAAATGGGTAAGACCTATAGGGAGAACTTGATAAAACTTTACTGAGAGAGATAAAATATTTAGATAAATGGAGAGCTATACCATGTTTCTGAATGCAAAGCCTGAATAATGTAAAGATAACGTTCATTTCCAAATGAATGTGAGGCTTATAATGGGACAGAATGCTCTTAGAAAACACTTGACCTTCCTATACTCCTCACTGCTTATATAATTCAGATTTTACATATGCTTTTACTAACAAATGGAATTACTAAGATTTTTCTGTGAACATTTCCTGAGCAATATTATTGAATCATTAAGTGACAAGTATTCAATTATACCTTGAACTAACATGTGTGATGAAAAAAAAATGTGTTTTTGTGTGTGTGCGTGCACATGTGTGTATGTAGGTGAAAGCAAGAACACTTGAAGTTCTTTGTTGGATAAAAATGAAGAAAAATATGTGATTTCTGTTAAAGAGTGCTTTTCCCAGAAGATAATCTTTTTTATTGTTTACTAGCATTGCTTAAAATTTTCCAGAGGTTAACACTTCTGATTTTGAAGAGTTTATTACAGAACACTTAGAGTTCCTTTTTGAAAGGAGGTGTATAAAACGGTTGGGATAAGCATTTCTTTATTGTCAATTGTGACCTCACTCTGTACTTCTAGTTTTTCTCTAGAGTAACAGATGTCCAACCCAAACACATATTAAGCAGTTCAGCAGTGATCTGAGGAGTGCTTACTTAAGTACCCTTTGCATTCTGGAAATCCCTTCAAAGAACAAAACCTTCTCCCTTACACAGCAAGTGGCAACAACAACAACAACGACAACAAACAATAAAAGAAAAAGAAAAAAAAAAAAGTCATACAATTTCATTTTTCCTACTTACCCACTAGATCCAAAATTGTCTCATTCTTCAGAGAGTGTGTGTCCATCAGTTGGTTAAAAAGATGAGAGAAACCTATTACATATGCCCTCTCTGAACACTTGGACTTAAAACAAAAAGCAAAAATAGACAATAAAAAAAAATCTTCTGTGATACGTATAACTTCTTGGATACTCATAACCTGAGCCTCTTTGCTTAGAATTCACACATGAAATAAACCTCACCATATTATTCTGCAATACAGTGTCTTGTTAGTTTGCTTCATATCTCCTATTATCTATGATAAAATTATTTTATGCTAACCTTTTTGAGGAAGAAATTGTATATATTTTTTAAGAATGGTTTTTGTTATAGGGCACATGCACTTGCCAGAAAACCAGAGAAAAACAGAAAAATAGAGAGAAATCAACCCCCATGGGAGATGGTTATGGTGCAAACCTTTCTACTCTGTTGTCCTTGTGGGATCTTGGGCATGCATGCACACACACACTGCATGAGATTGAGCCACACAGTCTGGGACTTGAACCTCAGTCAACTACCTGGGAGTCTAGTGAAATAACCATTATGCTATCTGCTGACCCCCAAAAGTCATACTTTTTATACCATTGTATTTATAGCTTTCTGATAATAAGGCAGACAAACCAGAATTGGTAACTCAAGAGCATTTTTTAAATAAATGAATAAATAATAAAGAGATAGACTATTTAACAGGTGGTATGGAGAAATTTCTATTTATATAAAAAATGTAATCACATTGTTTCTCTAAACAACATAGATTTGTCATTAGGTACACAAAAGGAGTGAATAAATTGTCACCAGATTTTGAAAATACATTTAGTGTCCTCTGAATGAAATTGATGACTACATGTTCTACCTGACACTTACTTTGGGGAGACCTGAAGACACAGAACCTGCATTCTTCAGGATTAACTGAAACTAAGAATAAATGAGAAGATCATGGAATGAGGGACCTACTGTATGGATAAACTTATTAGGATTTTCTAAAAAAGAAAAATCTATTAGTGTTTTCTTTTTCTTTCTTTCTTTCTTTTTTTTTTTTTTTGAGAGGTTTTTTGCTATAGGGTGTGTGTGCTTGCCAGAAAGAGAGACAGAAAGCGAGAAATCACCCCCCAGGGGGGTTGACCATGCTGCAATCCCTTCTCCTCCATTCTCCTCTCGGGATCTTGGGCACGCATGCACACGCACCCGGTGTGAGTTTAAGCTGCCGGGTCCGTGACTCAAACTGTCGTCGACTACTTGGGAGTCCAGCAACATAGTCATTATACTAACTGCTGGTTCCAAAAAATCTATTAGGGTTTTCTGAAAAGGGAAATTAAAAGTTCTTTGAGCCTCTAGCTAAGGGTATCCAAGAGAAAGGCTCTTGTAACAATAATTTATTAATGACATGCTTTTCACTTGAGCAACTATAAGATAACAGATCAGCAGGAGGGAAACGAACAAGTTTATTGAAAAGTGAATCATGCATACACGTGGGAGTACTCAGAGACAAATAACTCAAAAGTATGGTTATCATTTGGGGTCAAAATACCTAACTTGGTAGGGAACATAGAGAAGGAAGGAAGACCACTTTAAGGAAAATGAGTTTTTTAAAAGGCTAAATAGGCCCATCTGAGAATAGATGAGCGTTATGACAGTTTGTGACAATGTTTGTCCGGTGCGATGTCTATTAAATTTGGTCTCAGAGAAAGGATTGATGATAATTGAAGTTTTTTGAGTACTTTTAGGAAGCTGTGCTTTTAGATGTTAAGAGATTTCAGGAATTCAAAACTGCTTTCTGATCAAACTAATTCTTATGCCAAAGTATCATATTTCAGGATGTCATTCCTGAACCTCTCTTCTAACCAACAGAATATGGCAAAAGTTACAGATGTCACTCCCATGACTATGCAACATTATATGATGGTTTGCCAGCTCTCGTTTTCATTCTCTTTCTGGATTAAAAAATTCAAGTGCCTTGTGAGCTATGTCTGGAAAAGGCCACTTGATAAGGAACTACAGAGCTCTTTTGTGGTTGAGGGCAGTATCTGGCTCAAAGGTAGCAAAAAAATCAAATTCCCTGTTTTACGGGAGCAAGAAAATGAATTCTGTGAACAACTTGGGAGAGTTTCAAAACTCATTCTCCCCCAATTGAACCTCCAGATGAGAATACAGTCTGCTGATTCCTAAGATGGCAGCCTTAGGAGATCCAAAGCAATGGAACAGCTAAACTTGTCTGGATTAACAATCCATAGAAATGTATACAATACATGTATGTAATTTTTAGCCACTAAATTTCTGGGATTTTTAACATACCATAAAAACAAATATAAACAGATTAATTAATTTAATTACTTAAAGTTGCTTATTAAAGCTCCTACATAAGATAGAGGGAGCCAAATATGCCTATTTGTTTAAAAATCAGCACTTGTAAAATTAACTGTGACACAAGTGAACATTCAAAAGCACACAGTCAATGAAGGTTTTATGAATTTGGGAAATGCTCACTATATTGATAAGTTAAAGTTCTATAAAGCCAAAAGTAACTCTAAGAATATTCATCCAGATATTAGCTTTTACATCTGTATCATGGGCGTATAGAAAATGTATATTTTGCACCTTATCTTTTTCTGAAAGTTTCACATTTAGAAAATATTTTAAGTAGGTAGAAAAATGCCTCCTTCTTCATTACATTTTGGTCACACAGTAGGACAGCATTTGGTTAGAGAAATATTTGTGTTACAGTCCCTTTGATTTGCTAGATAAACTAGGAAACTGATTCCTAGGTTGGAAGGCTTAACTTTTAGACTTAAAACTTTTAGACTTAACTTTTAGACTTTTAGACTTAATATCTTGCCTGATCCTGGCAAGATATTAACTACATAATATCTAAGTTTTTTAATGTGGAAAATCAGGATACTATCATTATAGACATACCTCATAAGGTTGTTAAAAAGATTAAATAATTTAATACAACACGTCTATTGTAATGCCTGGCAAATAATAATCAACAAATAAACTGTCGTTATTTTCTTTAAAAAATACTAAATAACTAAGAAGGAAGACAAAAATTTCAGTCTCTTTCTGATCAAATTCTCTTGCTTCTCAGTCTGTAGCTTAGAACTAATACACTTCATATGTATAAACATGACAGCTTCAAAAATTTGTGGAAATAGAATTAATGTACCAGTTTACTTTGGTGCAATAAAACAATTAAATTCGTTTATAGTTTTTAACTAATGTGCATTTTTCCATGAACTTCTTTTTTTTTTTAAATAATTCTTTTATTGGGGACAGCAAGTGGCATAGTGGTTGTGATGCCAGACTCCCATAGGCTGACAGGTTTGAGTCCTAGACCCAGTAGCTTGAAATTCGTGCCAGACTTGTGTGCTTGAGTGCCCAAAATACTGAGAGGAGAATGAAGGAGATGGGACTGTGCTGTGGCCATCCTTCCTGGGGGAGTGATTTTTCACTTTCTCTCTCTCTCTATCTTTCTATGTCTCCAGCAAGCACACGACCTGTAGGAAAAATGTCTCCTAAAAAAAAAAGAATTATTTTATTTTATTTGTTACTATTATTTTAAAAATTTTATCAGAGAGAGACACATGGAGAGAGAAAGGGAAAGTGAGAAAGCAGGCCACCATGCCTGAGACTAGAACCTCAGTAAGCCACATGGGAGTCCAGCACCTCAACCACCATGCTACCTGCTGGCTGTTCCATTAATTTCTTAAAGACCTCTCATATATGTATTTCCACATATCCATCTAATTACATAGGACAGTGTGAAATTACCAGAGATTGTCATTCTTTTTTTTTTTTTTCATTTTTTTTTTAGTTATTGCCAAATTATTCATGAACTAGTTAGTTAGAAAAAGGGAAAGAAAGTGAGAAAGCATACTGCGGTCACCTCTTCTCCCCCCTTTTGGTATTTTGGGCACAAATGCACATACTTTTGGCTTATTTTTCAAGCTGGCAGGTCCAGGACTTGAAATGCACGGTTGGCCATGTGGCACCCAGTTGCCTTAAACTCAGGCCCCAGGCTGCCCCCTCTTTTTAAATTGCCATATGGCATGTGTGCTAACCATAGAGATAAAGAGGGAGAGAGCGACAAAGCACCACCCCCCCCAGTGGGGTGTGGCCACATGGCAATCATCTTCTCATCCTTCTGGGACCTTGGGCACACATATAGATGTATCCAGCATGTTTACCAAGTCATTAGGTCTACAGTTCAAACCTCAGTTATCCCTATGAGATAAGAGATAGGCCTGTGACATGTAGTCGGGACATAAAGGCCAAGATGGAGTCACAACAGTCAAGCAGTCAGGAAACTGCTCGCTTGCAAGAAATGGCTAACAATAATGCTCAGTGATTAACCTAGGCTCCATGATCTAAAGAAAATATAGTAATTATGGTGTTTTTCCGTATCTCCACTGTGTCCCAAAATAGGATAATGGTCTTTATGGCCCATATCTCTCAGACAAAGACTTGGACAATCACTTACTACAAGTTTTCTAAAGGTAAAGTTCCCCAGAATGTATAGAATGGCATACCCAGCATGTGATCCTCTTCACAAGAAAAAAACAAACAAACAAACACAAAAACTAAAAACAAGTTCCTCCTAGCTAGGACAGAAACCCCAGACCCCAAACCCAAATTAGCAACCCACTTTCAGTACCTCTCTCTGCCCTGAGCTTCTCTCTCTCTCTCTCAATGAACTTTGCTTTATTGCCCCCTCCTTTCATACATGCTTCTAATTCTTTGTGATCACAAGGCACAAACTCAGCAACTCAAAAATCTTGCAATACATTTGGGATATGGCTCACCTTAATCTTTAGGCAATAAAATTGTCACTATCATTTTTTATCTTTTGACATCATCTTGACTTTTTTTTTTTTTTTTAAGTTTTTTTGGTCACAGAGCATGTGTACTTGCTGGAGAGAAATAGAGAAAGACCAAAAAAGGAAAAGTGAGAAATCACTTCATAGGAAAGATGACCACACTGCAATCCCTTCTCTTCCATTCTTCTCTTTGGATTTTGGGCACACACACACACACACACACACACACACACACACATGTGCATGCTCACCTGGCATGATTTTCAAGCTACCAGATCTGGGACTTGAACCACAGTTGGTCATGTGGGAGTCCAGTGTTTTAACCACTAGGCTACGTGCTGGATCCTTGACATTTTTTAAGAAAAAGTTTATTTTATTTTTTCATGAGAGAGAGAGAGAGAGAGAGTATGAGACAGAATTCATGAGCATGTGGAAAAGACAGAGAGGCACCCCAACTCAACTTTATTCTCTTCTGCAGCCCTCCATTTCCTCAGGATTTAAGGTGACCACTTAGTGCCCATGTATACATGCCTATTTTCTGGCTGACCTGGAGATCAAAACCTGTGGTTGCTCACGTGGCTTATAGCATTATAGTCAGTAAACCATTGCCTGTGCCACCAAGGCTGGGTCAAATTATTATTTTTTTCTTTATATAGAATAATGAAAATTTGGAGGAAGGAAGATCATGGACATCATTTAGTCTATTTTCTGCTGCTTCCCATTTCTATTTTGTGAGAATGACTAATGTCATAACTGCGGGAATGTTAACAATGAAACCATCAGAAAGGTCTGCTTTTTATTTCATCTAAAAGATCATAAAATCCAGGAATTACTTACCTTCTTATTCTCTCTCTTCCCTTTCTCTCCACATGTAACACACTGTGAATATTTATGCACATGTTTGTTTTCCACTTCTTTAGTTACAAGCTCACTTATCAACAGTGTCAAAGCATTTCCTTTCTTGGCTTCTTCCTGAAGGAAATGTTTATTATGAATTTTTAAAATCCACAACCAAAATAGGATTTCATAAAAGAAGTGCTGACAGAAACTTATTTATTCTCTTGAGAATGCAACACTGTGCATAATAAACATTTAGTAAATTGTTAAACAGCATATGATGAAATGTTAACATAAATAAAAGAGAGTACTTAAATGAATTTTCATTCCTTTTGTTTTCCCCTTGCTGAGCTACAGAGCTGTTTCAATAAATAAAAAGAAAATCGTGGGAGAAGTGAAACCAAAAATCACAAAAATAAGTCCATCCCCCACTCCAGTTCTTTCTCTTTTTTCTTGTTTTTTTGTTTGTAAGACCTTGCTTTTTCCATGAACAACAACTACTGCTGTAACAACAACAGCAACAATAAGAGGTGCTCCCAAAGAAAAGCAAAGACTAAAACAGTTTTTAATAAGCACTTTGTAAATGCGTGGACAGTTTTAACTACTTAAGGAATTGCTTCATTCACAGCAGTAATACTCTGTCAGACAGTAAGGAGCCTTTATTATGAGCAGGGTCATTAAAAAGAGCTTCCATGAAAGTTTACTGGAAAAAGCAACCAGTGGGCAATGCTTGGCACATTGACACATTCATTGTAAAACAAAATTTAAGTACAATTTTAAATAAAGTACGGGTAGCCTTTACGATTAATTACATGTGCAACATATTTGAAAACAGTCCTTAAGAACTATATTTTAAAAATTTAATTGGTAAAATTCTGCTCCGATATCAAGAGGAATATGTTCCCAAGAGGTATATTTGTAGAATTTTCAGGATAAGTAGAAATTGTCCCACCAGACAAGGCTACCTGATTTATAAATCTACTGTCGAATGCCACTGGGAAGCAGAACCTAACTTTTCTAAATATTCCTTTTCCTTCCTTTCCCAGGACTTTACGGGTGAGAGAAAAGCTCTTAGGCCATATATTTCCTACAATTTCCTTTTATAAGTTTACATATGAATTTAGCTGCATGTGTATGTGTACATATTTATATTCATTTATTTAAACATATTTTAATTGTTAGATTTTATAGTTTAGCTCAGAGACCAGTGTTACATAGTCGGTAGTCCTGGAGCTATTCGCAGAAAGCACTGAAATCTGATATTTAACTCAGAATTTAATGGAGTGCATTTCCTTCATTACTACTGGAAAGGATTTTATACTTATTATATTATGAGTTTTGACATGACTCTTGTTAGAAGAAGCTAAAGTTTCTGAAATTGTCCCGACTAGCTAAGACTTTTTAAAACACACACACACACACACATGTGCATGCTCACCTGGCATGATTTTCAAGCTACCAGATCTGGGACTTGAACCACAGTTGGTCATGTGGGAGTCCAGTGTTTTAACCACTAGGCTACGTGCTGGATCCTTGACATTTTTCAAGAAAAAGTTTATTTTATTTTTTCATGAGAGAGAGAGAGAGAGAGAGTATGAGACAGAATTCATGAGCATGTGGAAAAGACAGAGAGGCACCCCAACTCAACTTTATTCTCTTCTGCAGCCCTCCATTTCCTCAGGATTTAAGGTGACCACTTAGTGCCCATGTATACATGCCTATTTTCTGGCTGACCTGGAGATCAAAACCTGTGGTTGCTCACGTGGCTTATAGCATTATAGTCAGTAAACCATTGCCTGTGCCACCAAGGCTGGGTCAAATTATTATTTTTTTCTTTATATAGAATAATGAAAATTTGGAGGAAGGAAGATCATGGACATCATTTAGTCTATTTTCTGCTGCTTCCCATTTCTATTTTGTGAGAATGACTAATGTCATAACTGCGGGAATGTTAACAATGAAACCATCAGAAAGGTCTGCTTTTTATTTCATCTAAAAGATCATAAAATCCAGGAATTACTTACCTTCTTATTCTCTCTCTTCCCTTTCTCTCCACATGTAACACACTGTGAATATTTATGCACATGTTTGTTTTCCACTTCTTTAGTTACAAGCTCACTTATCAACAGTGTCAAAGCATTTCCTTTCTTGGCTTCTTCCTGAAGGAAATGTTTATTATGAATTTTTAAAATCCACAACCAAAATAGGATTTCATAAAAGAAGTGCTGACAGAAACTTATTTATTCTCTTGAGAATGCAACACTGTGCATAATAAACATTTAGTAAATTGTTAAACAGCATATGATGAAATGTTAACATAAATAAAAGAGAGTACTTAAATGAATTTTCATTCCTTTTGTTTTCCCCTTGCTGAGCTACAGAGCTGTTTCAATAAATAAAAAGAAAATCGTGGGAGAAGTGAAACCAAAAATCACAAAAATAAGTCCATCCCCCACTCCAGTTCTTTCTCTTTTTTCTTGTTTTTTTGTTTGTAAGACCTTGCTTTTTCCATGAACAACAACTACTGCTGTAACAACAACAGCAACAATAAGAGGTGCTCCCAAAGAAAAGCAAAGACTAAAACAGTTTTTAATAAGCACTTTGTAAATGCGTGGACAGTTTTAACTACTTAAGGAATTGCTTCATTCACAGCAGTAATACTCTGTCAGACAGTAAGGAGCCTTTATTATGAGCAGGGTCATTAAAAAGAGCTTCCATGAAAGTTTACTGGAAAAAGCAACCAGTGGGCAATGCTTGGCACATTGACACATTCATTGTAAAACAAAATTTAAGTACAATTTTAAATAAAGTACGGGTAGCCTTTACGATTAATTACATGTGCAACATATTTGAAAACAGTCCTTAAGAACTATATTTTAAAAATTTAATTGGTAAAATTCTGCTCCGATATCAAGAGGAATATGTTCCCAAGAGGTATATTTGTAGAATTTTCAGGATAAGTAGAAATTGTCCCACCAGACAAGGCTACCTGATTTATAAATCTACTGTCGAATGCCACTGGGAAGCAGAACCTAACTTTTCTAAATATTCCTTTTCCTTCCTTTCCCAGGACTTTACGGGTGAGAGAAAAGCTCTTAGGCCATATATTTCCTACAATTTCCTTTTATAAGTTTACATATGAATTTAGCTGCATGTGTATGTGTACATATTTATATTCATTTATTTAAACATATTTTAATTGTTAGATTTTATAGTTTAGCTCAGAGACCAGTGTTACATAGTCGGTAGTCCTGGAGCTATTCGCAGAAAGCACTGAAATCTGATATTTAACTCAGAATTTAATGGAGTGCATTTCCTTCATTACTACTGGAAAGGATTTTATACTTATTATATTATGAGTTTTGACATGACTCTTGTTAGAAGAAGCTAAAGTTTCTGAAATTGTCCCGACTAGCTAAGACTTTTTAAAATTGTGCAGTTTTGAGAAATTCTGGGGTACAGATGTCATTAAACAGAAAAAAATATATATTATTTTTTAAAAACTTGAATTTGGGAAATAACTTTTCTTTACATTGTGTCAACAAAAGACCACACACCTGCTTCAGCTGTCTTGCTGGCTGAACTAGGACACCTTTTGCCTACTACTTCAGGTCCTCTTTGGCGGACTGAGGCCAGCAGCAATTTTTCAAGGGGAAATAGGATTTTTTCTTCCCTCTCCAGCTTTATATGAAGGGTTTGTTTCGTTCCTTCTCACTGCTTATGTGTAAGACTTCTGCCTCTTGGACATCTTTCTTTTCTACTTCTCTGACATGGTATAAATTCTATCACACAGACCAATAGTACTCTTTGTATAGCAGCCATCTGTCACATGTGAATTATAGGAAATGGAATGACATATATTACCTGTTTGGATTTTTACTAAGACAACGTATCTATCTATCTCTATATATACATACACATATAAATACACACATAGACACCATATACACATATATTAATATATAATATGATAAATACTGTTTTTAAAAATGTCCAATATATAGTTCATAAGTACTTTCACATATTACCACACTGTCTTCCCTCCCTTTCTTTTGATTTTTTTCCTTATAGAATGATAAAATTACTTTAATTTTCTTCCCAAAGAAGGTTTTATTTTAATTTTGAGCCGAATCACTTTTTTCAGTGTAAATTAAAAAAAAATATTTAGCAAACACATATGTGTTCATATGTAGCCTTCCATCAATTAATCTTTATTCTTTTTAAAAATATGCCTTCTGTCTCAGTTTGCTTTTTTACACTACACAACTGCCTAGTAAGTTAGAAGAGGGTCCTAACAACTTCAGAAATTTTTCCTGGGACACATGGTTTAATGTCTTTAGATTATGGATGCTATATCATGATTGATAAAATGTCATTTACTTCTCAGCAAATATGACATTTCTTTGATTATCTGTTCTTTCACTTTCATGTAAAAAAATAGAAAAGAATAATAAAAAGGGGAAAATATAGGAAAAGTAACAATTTTGAAAAGCGATCCAAGAGAAAAGAACATGCTTCATCACTAGGGAAGAAAAGATAGAAGAACATCTTTGGCTTAGACAGCTCAGTTGCTTAAGAGTAATTCCTAACCAACTACTCCAAAGACATAAGCTGTCAGTGAACAGAAGATGGATAAGGTAGGGGAAGTGGAAACAAGACTGCAGATCTATCATTTACAATTTAGTAAGCTAATAACATTCTTACATTCTTCTTTGAAAGTTTAAAAATGTGTATAAAATGGATCTGAGTGTCGTTCTACTATAATGCAGTTCTGCAAATTAAAGTTGATATGTATCTAGGGATTTTATTTACTGATGCTTTGACTTAGGAGCTTTCGTTGTGGCTGAATCAAAGCCTAAACCTATTACTCTGGAATTCAAACATACTTTGCATGGCTTCTTTTTGTACTGTTGGTGATTGTTTTATACATCCTTTTTGTTTGTTTTCACGTATTACTTTTTTGCTTAGTTCTTCAAAGCCAAGTCTGAAGTTAGCGTTCCTATTCAAGAGAGGCTGTTAAGAAATACTGGTTGAAGTATGCAGTACTGGGTGCAGAGGTATGTTTGCTTCTTTTGCACAGACTATACTGTTTAGGTAGGAAGAACCTGGGGAAAATGAATTGTTGTGGGGTGTAGAAATGTGATGTACTAACTATAGTAGGACATAAACTTTACAAATTTAGTTTTTTTTTCTTTTTCCATTTAATTGCCCAGTCTAGGACAAGAAAGATTAGGTACATGGTGATGCTCAGAGAATACTTGTCAAAGAAATGTAATAGTCATGCTTGAAATAATCTTCTATATTGTATTGGGGTCAGCAGGTGGCATGATGGTTAAAGTGCTGGACACTCCCACATGGCCACCCATGGTTTGCGTCCCAGACCTGGTGGCTCACTTTTTCACTGTCCCTTCTTTCTCTCAATCTGGTCAAATTAAAATAAATGAATAAATAAAATAAAATAAATAATTCTTTAAAAAAACCTTTTATATAGTATTAAATATATAGTTATTAGAAGCAGAAACATGAAATACGACTTTCATTTCAAAATGAAGTTCAACAACTCAAGGTTAATTTTCTCAAGTTTGCACAACAAAGCTTAGCTTATGTTTATCTCGTACTCAAAGTAGCTGGACTTGGTGGAATAGACTCATCTGAAATCATTTTTCAAGAAGAACTGAATAGCATCATCAAGGAAAGTACACCTAAGTAAAGAGGCCTGGTGGCTTGAGAAACACAACTGGTGTGTGTGTGTGAATATTTCTCTGACAGGAGGGAGGGGGGAGAAGAAGGGATTGTGGTGTAACCATTACCTTGAGGAATGCTTTCTTATCTCTCTATCTCTTTCTGGAGAGTGCATGTGCCCTTAAGCAGAAGAAAAACAAACCCAAACAAAAGAGAAAAAGTATTTTTTTTCCAATTTCCATTAGCTTAACAATTTAAAAAGTGATTAAAAAAAAGAACAATAAATGACCAAGAAAATGGCCAACTTAAGGTAGGGACAATTCTCGAAATATTAATAATAATAATTGTCCTGACCCACGGGACAGTAGAACCGGTTCCCTGGGAGAAGGAGTGAGACATGGGACAAACACACACACACACACACACACACACACACACACACACACAGAGTGGAGACAATATGAGGTGCTGATCAAGTCCTCTTCTTCCATTTATTGAGGAAAAAATCGCGAGTTATATATAGGCTGATGGGCACCTGATTGGTTGCCTGAAATGCAAATGAGATAAGGCAGCATGAACCAATCATTAGTGTGGGTGGATCTCTCCCATTGCCTAGAAACCCAACCGCCCCACAAGGAGATCAGTTGGTCACATGACCATGAGAAACAGTTTGCTCTGTGAGGAAGTGAAGCCTAATTGTTTCCAAGATGGTGGATAGCTCAAGATGGCTTCCATAGCAGTGCCCTCCACAAATAACATTGAATGTTAACATCCAGGATTTAAATGGAAAGATCAGGCCATAATAACGCTGCAAATTCAACAAAAGGGAGATTAATTATGTGAGACTGAATTGGTGAAATATAATTGTATAACTTTTGACTACAACATTACTGATTTTCTTCTATGCTTGGTTTTCCTGATTTAAGAATTTTTGTTTTCTTTAGAGCTGTTGATAGGTTCAGCAATTTGTTAACTTATTTTTTAATTGACACATAAACTTTTCTCCCTTCCTGATTTGTCTGCAATTGGAAAATATTGGTGAGCATTCTTATTTTGTAGCAAATTGTTATCTGCATAAGGTTAATAATACAATAGAATTTCTTGCCTTGCATCAGAAGCTGAATTCTTATGGGACTTTATGCAACTAACAGACCACATTGAGACTAAATTTAGTATTATTATTATTATTTTGCAAATGAGTTAGTTTATATCTCTATTTAGTAGAGGGGGAAATGAAGAGAGAAAAAATGTTTCAGAAGAAAATTACAATGCACTTATTTCACTAGATTTTGGCTTTGTCTATATTTTTAGCTTAATTAAGACCTTTTGTGAATCAATAAAAGGTGAAAAAAGTTTAGTATGGGAGGCAGGGAGGGGAAAGGAAAATATAAAAGTAGGTTTAATTGATAAAAAAATGAGAAACTGTTTGCATATAATAATGTATATAATAATATCTTTGTCTTAACTAATATGCATGGCTTCTGTGATGGGAAAAGAAATGTTGTACCCTGTAAAGAGATATGTTATTAAATGTGAATTAAATAAATAAATAAATAAATGATTTTTTAAAAGACTTAAAAATGATAAAAGTAAGTAAACTTTTAATGATATTGGAAACCAAATATAAAGGCTATTAAATTAAAACAGGAAGAAAATCCCTATCTAGTAAGAAATAAAGTTAATATAGTGTACCTCTAAATTACAACACTTTTGGAGAGTTGTCAGTGGTATGTTCTTTTATTTCTTTTTTTTTTTTTTAGTATAGGGTGTGTGCACTTGCCAGAGAGACAGAGAGAGACAGAAACAGAAAGAGAAAAATCACTCCCCAGAGGAGATGGTCAAGCTACAATCCCTTCTCGTCAATTCTCTTTTTGGGATTTTTGACATCCATGCACATGAATGCACCTGGTGTGAGTTTCAAGCTCCAGGTCCAGGACTCAAACTGTGGTCTAATATGTGGGAGTCCAGTGATGTAGCCACTAATACCATCTTCTGCTCCCCAGTGGTGTATTCTGTCATAGTATGGAAGAATATATGTTTCAAATTGTACATGCATGGAGATTTTGAAAATATCATTTTGCTTTTATCTATGTTCTTAACAAAACAGACTTCAAAAGCTGTGTTGTAGAAGTCTGTGACATGTTCACTGAAAACAAAACAAATACTCTCTCTGCTACAGTTCACTGTAGTCCTCACATTGTTGCAGAGTACCAAGCATTAGTGTAATGGAGGCTATGGACCAAAGATTCTCTTCTTTATCTCTTGATTTCTAAAGTGGGCATGGTTATATTATCATAGAATATGAGCTTTGTGAGCAGAGAGGCCAAGACCTTATAATTATGAAGTCTCATTACTGTATCATCTTTAACAGTTGTGGTAACAGCGTTTACTAAATCCTCCCCTTATAAATTCAAGTCACTCCTTTATCTTTATTAACTTTTCCCCTAAAGCTTAAATCCCCATCATTAACACATTCTACTTCAAATGGCAAGTTACACTCAGCAATAGGTGAGAAGCATATATATATGATTCTAGTTAAGTATATATTAAAATGTTCAAATATTAGAATTCTACTATTATGAAGTTGCTGATCAAATCCCTTGCTATTTGTACATGGATCGGCATTGTATTGATGAATCACACTTTATATTGTCAATCAACAGTCTACCCCTAGAAAGGTTTGACAAAAGATGCATCTGAAGGAAGACTCTTGACTGGCAGCGGAGAAATTGCCCAGAACCAAAAACAGAAACCCCACTGTTACTTGAAACTTAACTGCCAGAAACTGATTTGGTTGTCACTAGGATTTCTCCTCAGGGGCTGAGCCTCATAACTAAATTTATAGTTTAAAGAGCCAATATTAGAAAGCCAGAAAACAATGAGTTCAGTCTCTTAATTACGTCTTAATGCTAGAAGAGCCATGTTATGCTCTGGGGAGGTGGCAACATCAATTTTGGTCTAGAGAAGAAGGTAAAATAGTACCTAATGAAACCAGTTGAAGTACAAAATATAAAAGAAGAGAATGTATTTTTAAATGTGCAAATGGCAGCAATATTCCATTAAGGGGATATTTTACCCCTGCAAAAATACATCATACACTAAAATTCTTAGTGCTTAGTGAAAAGCTACATATTGTCAGTGAAAATAAAAGAAACTATCATTACATAAACTTTCTAAAAGATTACTAGGCAAACTATCCGTAAATAAGAAGTTAAGTTATTGTCAAGATAATGATAATCAAGTTTTAAATGGAAATTATCGATTCGCTTTGTATAGATTCCAAAGAACAATTAAAGGGGATTCCTTTAAGCCATCTTGACTTTTGTATTTCTAGGTGTACTAACATTCTTTTCTTGCCTCAGTGAAGTTTTACAGTCACACACAGGGGTCCATATTTAAGGCAGGGGGTGGAAAGTCACAGTGGGTTGGAAAAACTCACGATCCATTTCCATAGCTTAGCCTGGGGTGAAGTATAGCTAACTTTTGAGATACCGCAGAGGAAAATCGGAAGCTGAATGATTGTCTTCAGAGAGGAGATACTGGCAGGATGTTTCCCACACTGTTTTTAGGCCAGTCATTGAGAATGCGTTTATCAAACAATGTGAGGAACATGCATGAACAATTCAGGAGATAGGCAAAGAAATGGAATGACAATTCTCTGGAACAATTTGCAAGGTACTTTTTATAATGTTTAGGGCACAAAAATACAAACATGAATGTTATAGATGATGGATTTCTATTTAAATCAATAGCCTATTTTTCTCACAGATATTCAACAGGAGTTATAGAATGATTTACCTTTTCTGCGTTGCATTGTGCTTTTGTCTTCTTCACGTTGTCATCTGCTTGCTTTTTTTCATTAATACCAGCTTCTTCAAATAGAAATAGTCTTAAAATTCATTGGATTTTTCCATAGTGGCAACCAAACTCCTGATGCAGAAAGAATCTCATCTCTGCAAAGGCCCTACAGTGGAAGAGAAAAACATGAGTTTGAGCAATAGATATGACCAATGTGCCAGGCTGTAGAGAATTTAAGATGCCTTATGTTGGGAGAGAGCATCTGCCAGGAGCCCTGAGAGCATCACTGCTTGTCCTTGCAGAGTGTGTCAGATTATCTGAGCTTGTGCTTGTCATACCGGCAACTGAATAGGTCAAGGTAATCAAAGTGTGACTACCAGAAAACTCCATCCATGGGGAAAGCAGACTTATCACTGCTTACCCAAAAAGTACTAGATTCTTGGCCCTGGATTTGTCTTTCTTAATACAATTTACTGCTTATGCAGGTGTCATCTGGCCCTTTTTGCAATCCTGGGATTTGAGTCTGGTGAATTAATTCAAATATGCTGGCCCTCTGGCTACTGCTTCTGTTGTAATATACCCTTCTCTGATCCAGGAATCCTGTGTCTTCTGTTTGCATCCATGGAAGTGCAGAAAGCTGTCTGATTGCAAGTAGAATAAAATTCAGACTCTTGAAACCTAAGGGATTAAAAGGTGAAATAGAAAATTTATTAGAAGAGGAAAAGTCTGGTTTAGAGCTATATATTTTGGAATCATGTACACATAGGTGGGAATTGAAGTTATGAGCATAGATGTGATTTACAAAGGAGAAAGAGTTACAAAAGGAGTTGCTTAAGGGTTGAACTTTATTTATTTGTTTATTTATTTTTAACTTACTTTTTTTTTTGAGAGGTTTTTGCTGTAGGGAGCGTGCACTTGCCAGAAAGACAGAGAGAGATAGAGAAACATAAAGCTAGAAGTCGCCCCCCGGGGGGATGGCCACTCCACAATCCCTTCTCCTCCATTCTCCTCTCAGGATCTTGGGCACACACTCACATGCACCCAGCATGAGTTTAAGCCACTGGGTCTGGGACTCAAACACGGTTGACTGCATGGAAGTCCAGCAACACAGACATTATGCCAACTATAGAGGAAATGGATGAAGATAGAAAGAGATACCAGAAAGATAGGCATTAAAGCAGGAACAAAACAGGTCAAAGAGTTTAAAGGTGAATTGCATCAAACACTTTGCTCCATAACAGTCAAGTCATAGCTAAACCTCTGGCTGTTCTGAGTGGAAACCCCCAAAGTCTGAATCCTTCAAGTGCCCTCCATGGTGAGGGATCAATCAACCAGTGAGTCTGCTTGAAATCCAGACCAATAAAACAAAACAAGGAACTCAGTTAAATTCTTTTGTCAGAAACAAAACAAATTATTTCAAAATAAATGTGTAATACCTTCCAAAAATGCTGCACAGTAATCTTTAGTTCTAACTAGTGAGCTGTTCTGAGACCAGAATCAAAAACAAAAACAACTAAATAATATTGAACTTCAGCTTGATGGGTAGTAGTCTCTCTCTCTCTCTCTCTTTTTTTTTTTTTTTGGTAAACTATCATATAAACTGAATAAACAATCATTTTGTGTTTCATCATGCACATTACTTGAAAATAGTGCACTTTGACACTTTTGACTTGACAACATCTATAACGGTGTGAAACACAGTTTCTCGTATACATCTTACTTGAAACCACTGGAATTACCAGATTCTATCTGTACAGGGTTAGACTCTGGTGTTACAGAATTCATACCAGTGATGACTGTGACATGGATTCTGTTATGTCAATCTAAATTTGTTTAAAACATAAGTGAATAATTTTATCATGAAGTGAAGTTTTCATTAAAATATTATCAGTGTGGTCACCATTTTGAAGCAGAGAAGCCCATTAAGCTTTGATAATTTGATTATTTTTAACTGGTCTAATTTCAATTATTTTGTGTTTCAAACTTTGTTATTGCAAACTTTTTAAAAGATTGCTGTTCTAATTTTCTGCTTTAGTGAGTGTGATGTGTTAAACAAATAATGCAATATCATTCCAACAATCTAAGATCCCAATAGCACCTGAACATTATAATTTAAAGCATCAATTTTAATTGAATAACACTATACACCTAGAACTTTGTATTAACCACACACTATGGCTGATTTTTTGTTTTCTTTCATTTTTATTGTGTCTTTTTTTTAGATATTTTTGCCTTAAGATACATGAATGCGCTCATGAGAGAGAGACAGAGACAGTGAGAGGGAAAGTGTGAAATCACCCTCTCTGGGAGAATGGCCATGCTGCAATACCTTCTCAATCCATTTTCCTTCTGGGATAGTGGGTACTCACACACATATGCCCAACGTGAGTTTAAGCCACCAGGTCCAGGACTCAAATCATGTAGGCCATGTGGGATTCCAGTGATGTAACTTCTACACCATCTGCTGGCTCCTCTTTTTTGTTTTTAGTTAAACTATAAGATCATTATATTTGCTTACTTTTTTAATCATTCAAAATTTAGAGTAATTCCACTCCTAGGTGTACACTCAAGAGAAATGAAAACATATCTGATAAACTTGTATAGAAATGTCTGCAACAATATTTTAGTAGCCAAAAAGTGAAATGACTCAAAGTTTCTACAGCCAATAAATGAATAAACCAAATGTGATATGTCTATATAATATACTATTATTTGTTATAAAAAAAGAAATGAAGTCCTTAAACATGTTACAATATGAATGAAGCTCAATCATATTCTAAGTGAAAAAAACAGTCACAAAAGACATATATTTCAATCCCTCTACTTTAAAAAATACTCAGAATATGGGCCAGTGGGTGGCATGGTAGTTAAGGCAACTGTATCTTATTTAGTGGATTACACAGATTCAGTCCTGGACCCAGTGTTTGAAAACATTGTAGATGTGTGTGTGTGTGTGTGTGTATGTGTGTGAGGAGAATGGAGGAGAAGGGAGAAGAGATTGAAGTGTGGGCATCCTCCTGGGGGATGATTTCTCACTTCCCCGTCTCTTTGTCTGTCTCACTCCCTCTCCCCCTCTCTGTTTTTCTGTTAAGTACACACACATTATAGAAAAACTAAAATGAAATACAGAGAATATAAAGGCTGGCCCTGTTATGTAGTGGCTAAGAGAGCCAGGTACCATATGGCCAACCACCCTACTTCAAGTCTCAGCTCCAGTGTCTTGAGAAACACCCCCTACACAAGTACATGCTTGTGAGTATATTCTCAAAATCCCTACAGGATGGAAAAGGGAGGAGAAAGGATTGGGGCATAATCTTGCTCTACTGGAAAATGCTTTCTCCCACTCCCTTTCCTTCTTTCTGTCTCCCTATCTCTCTCTGGCAAGCACACACATAACATCCTCCTAGCTATATATGTATATCCCCAGAATATAGAACTCCACAGAGAGTGAAAGGAGATTAATACATTCCCAGACCTGGGACATTGGGAATTGAGGGAAAATAAGTGTCTACTAGTGAATTGAGATTTCTTTTTGGGCATGAAAAAAATGTTTTCAAATTAAGGCTGGCTCCGTGGCCTGGTGGTTAAGGCAGCTGTATCTCACAAAGTTAAATGCACAGTTTCAGTTCCAGCCTCAGTGTCTTGGAAAACATTCTGCATATGTGTGTGGGGGGGGAGTGTGTGGGGGAGTTGTGCATCTGTGTGTGCATGTGTGCTTGCCCTGAATCCTGACAGGATAGACAAATAGAGAAGGAACTGGAGCATGATCATGCCCCATTGGGGCATTTCTCTACCTTTTTCCCTCTTCTCTCGTGTCACCCTGTCTCTCTCTTTCTCTGGCAAGTGTACATGCCCCCTGGCCAAAAACAAAACAATTCTAAAATTAGATAGGGATGTTGGTTTCATAACTCTGAACATATGTAAAACCACCAAATTTTACTATTCCCTGTATGTAAATTACATATCAACAAAGTCATTATTTAAAAAGAAGAGGTGGCCTTTTTTTAAAATTATCGATGATTTGTTATTTTAAGTTTAATTTTATGTAAATATACTTTCTTCTACTCTTTTTACTTGTTCTAGCTAGAGTGGATTATGGTTCTTCCCAAATGATGAATTTTTAAAACATCCTTTGATGTGCTCCTCCTAGATTTGCTACTGACTCATCTGTTCCTCTGAACTTCAGCTTTTTTTTTTATCAATAGCTTCAGTCTTGTGAATCACTTTTCTAAAATTTCTGTCTCTGTCTTTCTTTTAAAAATAGCCCTCTGGAGCTGCTGTAAATGGCTTCATGATAACATTTCTGAAATTTTTATTGTACAACTTAGTTTGCTATTGTAAGTACTATATTTTCCAGGTTTCTCTATAAATAAGTATTCCTCTCATCCTTTACACTAGAAATGTATTTTGAGAAATCTGTGTCTTTACTACGGGATAAGCATAATACCCTGAAAGAACCAATTCCAATAGAAATAACCAAGTTAAAGATGCTGCATTCCAAATTTATGATTAAATGCAAATGCCTCATTAAAAAGCAAATCCTTCATTTTAAGTTGTTCAGTGGGATGAGACTCAAAATATTCAATCTGGTTAAATTTAACACAGTGAAAAATCTTATTCAGAACTATTCAATGGGCCTAGAGCAATGTTAGATCAATCTGCTCTACCTCTAAATGTCTGTGCTAGTGATTTCATTTACACATGCATTTTTTTTTTTTTGCTCATCTTAATCTATTTACACCATTTCTAGAAAAACCTGATTTAAAATTCACTTCATTCAAGATGCCTTTACAGATAAGAACCTGACCCCTAAGGGCCTGATATCACATCATTTAAAAACTGAAGCACGGTTTGTCTGTTATGTATTCAGACCTCCTAATATCCTTTTTGCAATGGTTCTATACTATTTCACTCACATGTGCTTTGTCTTACAGTGAGAGTTCAAGGGTTTCAATGGCATATCTATGCATTTTATTTGTATGTACTTTTAGAGCATTGAGATATAAACAGTCATTATATACATAGGAACTATTTATAAGGACAGGTATAAAAAATGATATGTGAAACGAATACATTGTAAACATCATAAAATTGCCCTTCTACCTCGCTGGTCACCATCTTAGAACTTTTTATATAACTACTGCCCTTCTCATAATGGTAATAAAAGATGTGCTATGAAGAACCAAAGGAGCTAGGAGACAAAATAGAATGTGGTTGTTAAAAGGAGTTTTCTTGGATAATTATAATCTGCTTTGTAAAAAATGCAGGGAGACTCAGAGAGAATCAGCACAAAACACTAAATTTTAACATCAGCAATATAGAGATCATGGTGATTACATAATTTTACTATTTTGGAAATGAGAAAAACTATAAGGAACTCCTCAAGAAAAAAAAATCATCAATAAGGAATTCCTACTATTGTGCTTCAGAGAAAAGTGCTGTGGCAGGGGTGAGAGAGGGGCGATGTGCTGTTTGTATTGCATTTCAAATGTACTTATTGTATTCTTTTGAAAACTGACGTACAGTTAGTCTCACAGCCTAGTGATTAAGGGTGCCGGTTCGAATCCCAGCATAGGCAGCTTGAAAAAGATGCCAAATGCATGTTCATACATGCCCAAAACCCAAGAGGAGAGATAAATGTAGGAGAGGAAATTGCAGTGTGATCACACATGGTTGGGGGATGTTTTCTCTCTGTGTATGTCTCTGTCTCTCTCTGATGAGTGCACATACTCTCTGAGAATAGAAAGAAAGAAAGAAGAAAGAGAGAGAGAAAAAGAGAGAGGAAAGAAGGAAAGAAAGAGTAAGATCCTTGATGGGCATATTTGATGTATCATACCATCTCTCATCATTGTAGCTACCCTGTTTTCATTCATGTAGAAATTCAGTCATTCATTGAATACCTACCAAGTCCCTAGTAGTTTCCTAGGTGTCAGGGTTAGTGCAATATTTTTCATTCTTTTTGTCTGCTATGGTTTGGATATGGTTTGTCCCTCATAAGCTCATGTTCTGGAAACTTGGTCCTCAGTGTAACGGTGTTGGGAGATGCTGACGCCTTTAAAAAGTCAGGACAAGTGGATAGTGTTTAGATCATGGGACAATTGACCTCATAAATTGATTGATGCTGTCTCTGGAGAGGCACTGAGTCGTTCTTGTGAGGAGGGTTTAGTTCCTGTGAGAGCAAGTTGAGTAAGAGTAAGTGCTGCCCTCAGGTCTCTTTGTCTGTACATGACTGCTGCCCTTCCCAATTTTCTCAGCCAGGCTGTGATGCACCAACAGCTGATTGGACGCCAGCCCCATGCTTTTGGATTTGCTAGCTATCAGAATTCTGAGCCAAACAAACCACCATGCTGTGTAAATCATCCCATTTTTGGATATTTTTGTTTAGCAAGAGAGCAACGGACTGATAGTGTCTCTTCAGCTTTTGATAAAATAGGTTATTCAGTCTTGAAGGTGAGGTACATTGTGAAGTAAACGTGTTTTGAAAAAGTCAGTGATTAAGATGTAGTGAAAGGGAACATACGTTTCTATAGTCATGAGAAAATGTACAACTAAATGAGATGATGTGTTTTAAACGATATCTGACATTTTTATGAGGAAATTGTAGTGTATAATCATCCTTACCACTTTTTCACTGTCGACGTCTTCAAATCTTGTCCACACTTTCTGTTAAAAAGTCTCTTTCATTCAGTGGAGTTATTTATTCTAAAACTTCCATCGTGTCTTACATTAACACATTATTCTGTGTATGGGCTTTGTTCACGCCCTTTCAATACAACCTTTTTATTTCTACCACATCTCCTCTGCTAAGTCACCTGCCATTCTATGGTGAAAGTAGCTTTAAAATTTCCTCTAAAAACAGACCACTGAGGACTCTAAAGAAAGTAATACCCCCTATTTTTTTTTTTAGTTTGATACTTTGTAACTTAAAATACTTAAAAAATAATTTTCAAGGAGAGTCTGAAATGGTATACTTAATAGAATGTCTTCTTTTTCACTCTCCTAGGACTGAGTTTTGCCATGTATTCATGTCCTATTTCTAGCTTACAATGTGTTTACTGTGCTCAATGGACTGCTTCCTGCCTGTTTCCTTTATTCTACCATGGTGTTCATAGCAGCTCTTTCCCATTAAATGACTCCAGAAAATTCCCTTTAAATTCCTTTTCCATGCTTTCTTTTCCTTTTTTTTTTCCTCTTCTATTTATTTATTTTTTTCAGAGAGTGTGTACACTCACCAGAGAAAGACAGAGAGGGAAGGAAAGTGATAAAGCATCCCCCATGGGATGTGATCATGCCATAATCCCTTCTCCTTGAGCTGCTAGGCTTTCAACTGGAACACCCAGTTGGCCTTGTGGGATATACCTGCCTTAACCATCATGCAATGAGCTTGTCACATTCTCTTGAGTGACCAGAGGGGAGCTACAGTTATAAGTGAGAAACTATGGGCAAGAACTAATTTCTATCAACAGACCTCCAGTTAAAAATCATTTTGGTAGTAGCCAAGGGATAGTTTCCATATTATAGCGACTGAAGGACATTGACCCATTGAAGACATTTTTTTTTTCCCTTACAGGTCATATAGTTTCTCCTGTTTGACAACTTGCTATCCTCTCTCATGTGAAAGTGCTGCACTCTAATTAATCAGTAATTTAAAAATATTTAAACTATATTTTGATGTATTCAGCAAACAAACATTTTACACACATACACACACATAAAATTTAAAAGAAAAATAATGGGATGCTTTAAAATGTTTTCCTTGGGAGATTTCTAACACAGCTCCAGACATCAGATATGCTTTCCTTTTAGTTTTATAGATAGAAGTGACAGTGCTCTATGAATAAAAAGCAAAAGTAAATTCCACAATCAGGAGACCTACTTGCTGTAAGCTCTTGTTCCATAGGACTTGAGATTTATATATTGGGCAAACTAATAGCCTGCTGATTTCAACCTCAGTGAGTGACAGGAGACCCATGGTGACAAAAGATCTAAAAATATATCAGAGTTTGGCCATTAAAAGCCTTATCAGCAAGTAACAAAAATCAACAGAGCTTTAGAATTGCCAATGCAGGGATTTAAAAAGGTTTCTAGCAAGGGAATATTACTAACCATCCTGATAATCTGTTGACATACAATGCTGGCCGCCTCTGTCACCACATTCTGTCTGAGAGCTTTAGGTGATGAAAGGCAGAGTGGGGTGGGGTGGCAGCATTAATGCTGACAATCTTGCAACCAGGCTGATGCCTGTGGTGCGAGGACAGGGGCTCTCAGTCTATCTCAAAGTTTAGCACTCAGTCGCTCTGAGGTCAGCAGGCGATTAGATTCACATCTTTCTGAAAGAAGGCTACATATATTGCCATGTTTTCTAGAACATATCAATAGCTAGTTACTTATTTTAATACTGTAAATACTAATTAGACTCAAAACATGTTCCATTAGAACAGTTAAGTTCCTACTTTCTGTCCTACAAATGACTCTTGGCACTGAAAACTACAAAGAAACATGGGAAAGATGTACAATGGTTAAGCATAAAATTAAATAAATAAATAAAAGGAAAAAGGAAATAGAGATACACACACACAGACTAACAGTCATTATTAGTGGGTCAGAATTGTTCTCATTAAGGGGATATAAAATGGTGCACAAAAGACACACTTGGTAGCACTGTAAATATTTGTAAATACAGAGTTTCTAATTTATTTCCCCATCTCCTGATGGATTCTTTCAAGTGACACATCAGAGATCTATTAATAGGTTGACAAATGACTGCAATTGGGAATTGTCTTCTACTACCATCTGTCCATAGGAGCAGGTAAGAAATCCAAAATCTATTCATTTTACCAAGGCATACTTTATTCCCAAATATATAGTGGAAATGAGAATCATCCCTTTTATCTAAAGAAAGAGTAAAACAATAATTTGCCATCTGATGCTCAGAATAAAATACTTAGCTAGAAGGTAAGAAAGAAGGGAGAGAGAAAACTAGGGACAGTGGACAAGACAATTGAGAAGAGAGTCAAATAGAGACAATGAAACTGGGAAATGTAAATCAAATGTGCAAGTTAGGTATTCATCTATACAGTTACATCCAAACCAGCATATTCAGCATATGTCATCAATGGTAGAAAACTAGTGGATAAGACAATTAACAAAAGCTTTAAACACCTTTCTAAGTAAAGTGTTAGCAAAATTTTCTGAAAATAGCTTTATAAATGACAATAAATGAATCCTTGCTACATGTGTAGATATTGTTGTATTTCTTTACCTTTTGGTTCAAGGTATTTATAATGGTTCCTGTAATAATTTGTCTCAAGAATCAGGCAGGGTCCAGCCTCTGTGGCACAGATGGCAGCTTACTGAACTGTAATACTGGATATCACATGGCCAACCATGGGTTTACATTCCAAGGTCAGTCTGAAAATACTCTGAGCATGAACAAGGGCACCAGCTATCTTGAGTAGCTGGAGGACTGGTGAAATGGGTCTATGCTGTGATGAGTCCTGACTGAGTGTATTTCTCACTTTCTTTCTCTCACTTGTATGTGTGAGTGCACTCTCTATACTGAATAAAAATTTTCAAAATACTTAGAAGAGAAAAAGAACCTGGTTAAAAGTTATTAATTTGATGTGCAGTAATAGCTGAATAGGGAAAAAAATCAATGGCATCAAATTAGGAATTAAAATGAGGTGGGTTATATTTTGATCAACTCGACCGGGGAGAAATGTTCACATATTGATATGATCACCTTGTAAGCTAAATAATATGACTGAATGTATTTAAAAATGCAAATAAAAATAAATTAAAAAAAAAAACAAAGTTGAGAACCAGCAGTTAGTGTAATAGCTATGTCGCTGGACTCCCACGTAGTCGACCGCGGTTCGTGTCCCGGACCCGGTGGCTTAAAACTCACGCCGGGCGCGTGTGTGTGCGTGCCCAAGATCCTGAGAGGAGAATGGAGGAGAAGGGATTGCGGCGTGACCATCCCCTCTGGGGGGTGATTTCTTGCTTTCTGTCTCTATGTCTCTCTCTGTCTGTCTGGCGAGCGCACGCGCCCTACAGTGAAAATCTCTCAAAAAGAAAAAACAAAAACAAAAAAACAAAGTTAAGTGGAAAATAAAATAAAATAAAATAAAACATATGAAAGGATGAAAATAACTGAGGTAGGGGAATTACAGCAACATTGGCCAAAGGGCAAAGTATCAGCTAAATAGAAGGAATAAATTCAAGGATCTTATTGTACATTGTGTTGGGTACAGTTAATACAAATAGATTGTGTACTTGAAAATTGCTAGAAGAATAGCTTGTAAGTGTTCTCACTACAAAATATATATAGTAAATATGTGAAGTGATCAGTATGTTAATTACCTCAATATAGTTCTCACCATGTGTGGATGGATAAAATACAGATGACAATTTCTTGATGACCTTAAATAAGTTGGGGCCAAAACTAGTATGCTATGGTTTGTCCATTCCCACATGAGTTCCTCTCTTCCTTCACAGCTCATTTCTCACAAACTTTTTTCCTAAATAAAAAAATCCAAAACAGGTGAGCTTAAAAAGAAAAAGCAGTTCCATAAGAGCAAACTACAGCCTGAACGGGGTGTCTATGTAAGGATGAGAGGAAGCATGCTTGGGTGCTGACATCGGGGGCAAACTTTGGGTTTGCATAGTCAGTGCAGGCTCGCAGAGCTTGCTTTTCCTCAGTGCCAACACACCTTTCCATACCTGCCTCAACATTTGAAATTCACTTATTCGTTACATTCAAAATATTTGAAGATATTTCTCATTAATGTTTTGTGTGGGTGGTGATTGCCTCTTTCTTTGTAACGAGAACTATTTAATATTTAGTGCTTCTAAAATTCCTTTTCTTAAAATTATTCATTGACAAGCTTGGGCTTTCGTCCTATTTTCCATATCTCTTGGCATAGCACTGTCTCCTTCTGTATTCTAGAGCAAGTGCTATAAGAAATCAGTGGGCCCTGAATGCCTCTAAATAAATACAATATTTTTATTAAAGAAAAAAAAAGGAAATTGGTGGGCCAGTAGGTAGTGTGGTGATTAAGGCACTGGGCTCCCACATAATCAACCATGGTTTGAATGCTGGACCCAGTGGCTTGCAAATCACACTGGGAACATGTATGTGCATGCCCAAAACCCCAAAAGAAGAATAGAGAGTAGATTGTGGAGTGGCTGTCCCCCACAGGGGGTGATTCCTCAGCTTTTCACTTTGCTTCTTTTTGTCTTTCTTCTGTAAGCACTCTCACCCCATGGCAAAAACCTAAAAACAAACAAAAATTGACAAACCAATTATCTACATCAGCTCAGTTTGCGTGAATCTCAAAGAGAAATATGCTATTAGAATAATGATGATGCAATGAAGTCTGAAATTGCTAAACACTTAAACTTAATTGTTCTTTATAACTTTTGTTTGTTACTCATACAGCCCAGTTATTACCATGATAGCCAAAATTTCCTCATGGAATGACCCTAGACTATTCTTAGTCATGGTATATCATAAGGTGTGGTGGAATAGACAAACTTCAAGATATTTTCTATCTTTAATATCCAATGATTCTGCAGCTGGTCTTGAAATATGTGTGCATAGCTAATGGAAAATTGGGTGGATATGGCTGAAAAATAACTATTAAAAGAAAGTCCATGTCAATGGGTATATATTATCACCTTAGAAAAATCCTTTTTTTTTTTTTTACTGATTTTAAAATCTAGAGTAAGTATATCCTTCAGAATGTTTTGCTTTACACTAAAAATATAACAACCAAATTTCTGAGATAAAAGTTGTTTTCTTTTTGAAAAAGGGAAATAAAAAGCAGACTTCAGCATTTTCTATATCCAGAAAGAAACATATAAAGTATATTCAACTCTGTTAAATGCCTATGCATGTAAAAATAACTTCCACAGAGTATTGAGTGAAAATGCAAAAAGAGAAAAAGAAGTCTTCAGTATGAGTTTGAATAGTAAATGTATCCAACAATCTTTAAAGACTTTGTATTCATCAAATACAATTCTGAGCACAGACATGAATGGCAAATATCCCTATGATCTTTCAGTGGTGGCACAGGAGTTTTGTGGATCACTCCTTCAAGCTGCGACACACCACCAAGGTCAATGATTCAATAGAAAACATTCATAAGCAGTCAATTATGGAGTGTTTGACTCTAAGCCTGTGTCTACAAAAAAGCAAACACATGTTTGGAAAGTAATAAACCAGTGCATACTAGAGCGGGCATTAGATTCTTAATGAGAGCTTTACATTAGCTCAGCAAAGTTTCTTACCCACTATTTTTTTTTTAAACCTAGTTTAGCCCATTTACTGGAGAAATTAAGTCACACTGATTTTCAAAAGCTAATAATAATGCTACCTCTGTCTGTGAATTCCATTGTGTTGGTGACTAATGAATAACATTACCAAATGAGACAAAGACCAATTTGAGGATGGAAGAGGGTGATTTTTCAGATTATTAATTCCATAAATAACTCTGGCTTTTAGAAATATTGTTGGCACTAATGTAGATACCTAGCTAGAAGAATATGGATCAAGACGGCTTGTAGTACTAATAATTGCAGTGTATGTGAAAACACTGATTTTCAGTGTTTTTAGGGTAAGTGAGGTAAGAGAGTCCCATCACTGATTTATTTTATGCACAAAATATCCACAAATATATGAAGAAAAGAAATAAAATCCATTTATATATAAAGTGCTTAGGATAGTCTTGAAAGATAAAGGGAACTAATAACTTATAATAGTAAATATACTTTGTATGCACTAAAAGACAAAGACATCTAACAACATCTATGTTCTGACTTTTGTTTCCTTTCTGGTTGTCCCAGAGATCTAGAGAGTGATGATTATGTTTTGGATGGATGTTTGTGTTCACATTTACAATATACATTTCACAATATATATTTGGAAATAATTGGTCTCCCAAGAACATGGATTCCAGAGTTGTCAAGTCCAACCTTGACCATGGTGAGTACAGGTTGCTCTACACAAGAATTACCCAGAAATAAAGAGGTATGTGTGACCATGGAAGTGGTGTTAAGGCTTAAATCAAATTTTATTAATTCCCTAGGAATAGCGACACATTTGGCCCAGTCGCATTTGTGTAGACAATAGGAAACTACTGTGTAATACCGGAGCCATATGGAAAGCCTAGGTTTGAATCCAGGATTGACTTGTGCAGGCTGGATGCTTCCTTGAGGATTTCCAACTATTTTAAGGGTTGCTCACTTTTTAGTTGTCATGTAAATCTGAGGCATAATAAGTATGAACCGAAACAATATAATACAAGAAGGGCAGTGCAGATTTATCTGAGATTGGGGTGGTCTGTGTCTGTGTGTTTGTGTGTGTGTGTGTGTGTGTGTGTGTGTGTGTGTGTGTAGAGGTGGTGTAAGGGTTATTTTCCTCTGACTCAGTTCTCTTCTAGACTGGAAATGGTTCTGGATCATCATCAATAAGTCTCAGCTAATCTCCAGTTTTGAGAGGATTATACTATGTCATATAGTCACATGCCTAGTGGAAGTTTTCTTCCTTCATTGTTGGCAATGGTGAAATGCATGTTTGTATGATTTTTAAGTATTTTGATTTTCTATGTTTTTGTTTTTAATTCAATCTGAAATTTTATAAATTCCCTGGGAATACAGACACAATTGGCTCAGGCACATTGGCGTAGAAAGTATGTCACTGCCACGTAATACTGGAATCATATCGGAGGCCTAGGTTCGAATTCAGGATTGACCTGTGCAGGCTGGATGCTTCCATGTGTACCCATGATCCTGGCAGCTGGTGGGTGGACAGTGGCATGACAAATCCCTGTCAAGGGCATCACTCTCTCTCTCTCGCATAAAAAAAAATTAAAAAAATCTTAAAAACATAAATATATTTTGAATATATTTGAACAAGATATGTGAATTAGAAACTCGGAAACAATATGTCATCTTACTTCAGAAATCAGATCTCATAACCTAGATCTATATCTAGTTTCTTCTTTCTTTTTACAAGAAGCAATCATGGGCTTTGGAATCAGAAATGTTCTGTTTAAAGTCCTCCTGACAGTTACCGATAGCCTGAGTAAACTTTGAAGACCCTGTTACCCAGGCTGTTGGTCTTCTACCCTGCCCAAAATGAACATAAGCATTGCATAACAATTTTATGGAATTTAAATTCAAAGGATTATTACCAATTGAAGTACGATCCCTAGGATAATGAAAAAGATACCTTTTCAAAGATTAGTGTTTGTAGTTTTCTAAATGACATGCCTTTAGGTATGTCTATTCATAATAACCAAAAGATTTTTTTAAAAGAGATTTTTGCTATGGATCACATGTGCTATCTGGAGAGAGAGAGAGAGAGAGAGAGAGAGAGTGAGAGAGAGAGAGAGAGAGAGAGAGAGAGAACGTGAGAAATTACCCCCCTGGAGGGATGGCCACCTTCTTCATTTTGTATACCTTCTTCTTCATTTTCCTCTTGGACATGTGCATGTGTATGTACCTGGTGTGATTTTCCAAGCTACCAAGTCCAAGACTCAAACTGCAGTTGGTCATGTGGGAGTCCAGAACCTCAATCACTACATCACCTTCTGGCTCCCAACAGAATTTTTTTAAACAACAGAAACACACACACACACACACACACACACACACAAAGTAAGAATAAAAACCAAATTACTTATTTTGCATTAACTGGCATGATCAGTTTATTCATACTTTATGACTGAGTCTTTAAAACATAAAATTCATCTTTTTTAATGACTTGCTTATTATGGTCAGAAAAAATAGATTGGTTGACATAATGAATATATAATTATAGAAGATATCTAGAGTACATTTTTTTTTAAAAAGTATACTTTGTGTTTTATAATGTCATAGAGATTTAAACACATCCATGGCCTCAAAATAATAGAATCCAGTCATTTCTTAACTTCATTGGTCACTGAGTTTCAGGCAAAGAAGTTTTCTGATTTATATGGTAGTCTGTGATAAGAGAGTATGCACTATTAGAAATTTTCATATATTCTCTTCAGTGTCACCCTTTTTAGAAGAGAAATAAAACGATTCTCCTGGGTGTACATAAACATACCCATGGACTAAATGACACTCTGACATTGCATATTTCATACTTCTTATGTGTGAAATGAATTTGTGTTGTGTGTGTGAACAGATATAATATTGTAAATATGCATGAAAATTTCCATATGTAACTTTTTTTCTTTTGAAAATCTAAATAGCCTGTTGCTTTTCAATTTTCCTGTTTTATAGTAGAATGTGATTACAGGTCTCCTTAAAATCACATGGCCTGGGGACCAGCAGATGGCATAATGGTTCTGTTGCTAGACTCCCACATAGTTGACCATGGTTCAAGTCCAGGACACGGCCACTTAAAATTCTGCTGGGCATGTGTGCTTTCGTGCCCAAGATCCTGAGAGGAGATTGGAGGAGAAGGGATTGCAGTGTGGCCATCTCCCGGGGTGGTGATTTCTCACTTTCTGTTTCTGTCTCTCTCTCTCCGGTGAGCAAACATGCCCTATAGAAAACATCTTTCTTAAAGCAAAAATCACTTGTCCTATTTCTTCTTTCATGAATTTTTTTCTTGCAAAACTAATGCTTCTTATTTTTTGTTGGTCTTCTATACAAATCACTAAGTAATCACTGACAAAACAGACATTAATCCAGAGTTTTCAAACCAAACATCTATTATATCTAACTAATTATCTATTTTTTGACATCTTTTTAGCTTGCTGTCTTTCTTGATTTACCAAAAAAAACAAACAAAGAAACAAACAAACAAACAAAAAACACATTCCAGAGGACACATGTGCTCACTAGAGAAAGACAGAGAGAGAGAAAGAGAAAGAGGGAAAACATCACCCCTACAGGATGTAGCCATGCCACAGTCTATTTCCTTCTGTTTCTACATCCTGTCAGGATTTGGGGCATGCTCCCATGTATTTCTGGTCTGTTTTTCAAGTTGCCAGGGTGTAGTTTTGAACCTCACAATTAGCCATGTGAAATTCTACTCCCTTAACCACTAGGCCACCAAGGGATTGGCCCTTTTCTTGATTTTATGGGGGAAAAATAGAAATATTTTTGAAGCTAAATTCTCTAGAGCTATATATAAATATACGTGTTGTACACACACACACACACACACACACACACACATATATATATGTATATATATATATACACACACACACATATATATTCTTGCTAATAACTTTTTAAAATGTATTTTCGAAAACATTTGATATACAGTTACTTTGCAGTTACTTATTAAATAAAACATAATAACTGCTGTCATTACAGGGTGCTATAATAGAACAAATTGACAGCTTTTGGTAATGAAAGACTGGGGAAATTTTGATGATTGCCCTAGCTTTTGGGAGATCGTTTCAATTTTGCTGTGCTGAATCATTTTCCTCAAGCTCTTTTCCTCCTAACCAGAATGTGTATTTAAACTGCAGTATAAAGGATTTATGGTGTGTATGAGAAAGAAGTCTATCAGATTGCTCAACATCACATTTATAATAATAGCAAACACTTAGTGCTTACTATATGCCAGGCACTAAATTCCTTTTTTTTTGCTATAGGGTATGTGCACTCACCAAAGAGAGCTAGAGAGAAAGACAGAGAGGAAAAGTGAGAAAACACTCCCCCCCCCCACCCAAGGAGAATGGCTATCCCAAGGTGCTTTCTCCTCCAGTCTTCTCCTGAGATTTTGTGCATGATTTTCAAGCTGCTGGGTCCAGGACTCAAACTGTGCAGCTGGCTGTTTTAGATCCAGTGACTTAACTGCCACACTGTGTGGGGCCTGTCGAGCATTAAGTTCTTTACTCAAAAGAACTTCATTTAATCATAAAAGCAGCCCTCTGTGATAAGCGGTATTATTATCCTTATACTACAGATGTAATAACTAATTACTGGCACAGAGAGATACGAATAACTAGCCCATTGCTCTACAGCTCTTAAGCCTTAGAGTCCAGAATAGAATTAAGGTGAGTTAATCGAGAGTCTTGCACTTGACTGGTGTGCTCATAGTTAATAAAGTGCTCTGCCTTTGCTTCTATTATAGTTATCTTAGGCACGTATTCTCTATTTCCTCATGGATGGAGGAAGGTATGAGGGCCTCAGGAATGTGCAATGATATGTCCATGTCCAAGGAAGGACTGAGATCCCAGGTGTGCAATGTCAGTGGCCGATCATTTAGGTTTAGTGTAAAATAAAAGCACATTTTCCAGTGATGGTTTAGTTTATTCTAATGGTTCCCTTAAGAAAGGAGGCAATATAAATAATGTACTCCCTCTCTCTCTCTCTCTCTCTCTCTCTCTCTCCCTCAATAGGCTTTATAAAGCTTGAAAACTCACTTTTAGAGATATTAAGGGTTACCTTTCTGTGACTCAAAATAGTGACTTCACTGAAGGTCAGGGTTGGAAGACTAAGAAGTGTGTGAATGAGTATTAAAACGTCACCCTGTCCTGTAATAATTTCTGAGTTTCTTCCAAAAAGTTACCACATTTTACATTTCCTTCTTTTTGCTGCAATATGAATGAGGAGGTGATCTCATGTTTCTCAGCTCCTTTGGGCTTATTTATATATTTCAGTATTAAATCTGCATTTTAACCTTGGTATAACACTGCTAATTCATTATTCTTGATCATCTTAGGTTTTTGCCTTACTTGTCCTTGACTGCTTCTTGACAACATGCATTGGATGTTTGGAAAAGTCACAACACATTTTGCATATAGCAAAACACAGAAAAAGTACATCATAACTTTTCTGACAACCCAGTAGTTACAGAATTGGAACCTCACACCCTGAACTGGCACTAACTGTATCCATTCTGCAGGTGTGCGTTCATTTCTAAGCTTACCAACTCTTTCATAAATTTGGAATAAGACCTCAGAACTTCCCTTAATAATAAAGTTTTAAAAAAAAGTTCATAGATACAAGTCATAATAAGTAAAGCATTTATTTTCCACCATATGAAAATTATTAAGATCCCCCACTATAAACTTGGCATATACTTCATGTTTTGTCACCTTGTTTAGGTCAACCAAGGGAAAAGCTGACAATTTGGGGCTCAAATATGCAAAAGTTATCAATGAACATTTCACAGTAGCTCGTCTTTCATAGACTAGTTTTCTTTTGTAGATAGTAAAATGCTATTTTATTACACCTTTAAAAGTGTGTGGAGATGGGACCAGTGGTTAGTGTAATGGCTTTGTCACTGGATTCCCATGTAGTCAACCCTGGTTCAAGTCCCGGACCCACTGCTTTAAACTCACGCCAGGCGCATGTGCGTGCATGCCCAAGATCCCGAGAAGAGAATGGAGGAGAAGGGATTGTGGTGTGGCCATCCCCCCGGGGGTGATTTCTCACTTTCTGTCTCTCTATCTCTCTCTGTTTTTCTGGCTAGCGCTTGCACCTTATAGCTAAAACCTCTCAAAAAAAAAAATAGTGTGGGAGAAAAATGGCAATAGACAAAGTGAATATCATTGTTTTCTTTTTCTCCACTTATTATTAGACAAAATGCTGGCAAATCTGGCTTTTAACTACTTTACAAATGGTATGTTTTCTGCAGGTGTGATGATTTCATCTTTATGAATATAGATAAGCCAAAGCAGCTCTGTAAAGACTCTTAAAAATCATTTTGGAAGAACCCATTAGGATGCTAATGTTTACTAACCAGCAATCAAAAATGCTAATGTGCAGAAGGGCCAGGAAAAGAAGATGTAATTCATAAAATCTAGCGCAGTAAAGAAAACAATGCCATTCTGATGGATTTTTAAAATGTAGCCTATTCTCAGTTTTTGATCATTTAAGAGTAAGTATGATTCAAATAAACAAAAAAAATCCACATTTTTTGTTTGCTTTTGTTTTTGCTATAGGTCATGTGGACTTTCCAGAGAGAGACAGAGGCAGGGTAGGAAAGCATGAAATCACCCCTAGGGGATGACCATGCCACAATCTTTTCTCCACCAGTCCCTCTGGGGATTTTAGGCACACATGTACACACATCTGGCATGATTTTCAAGCTACTGGTTCTAGGACTCGAGCCACACAGCCAATCATGTGGGATCCAGCACCTTAATTTCTATGCTACATGCTGACCCTAAAATTTATTTATTTATTTATTTGCTTTTTTTTTTTTTTTTTGCTTTAGGGTGTGTGTGCTTGCTAGAGAGAGACAGAGAGAGGGAGAGAGAGAGAGAGAGAGATAGAAAATGAGAAATCACTCCCTGGATGGATGGCATCACCACAATCCATTCTCCTTCATTTTCCTCTCTGGATTTTGGGCATACATGCTCACATGCCCAGCATGTTTTTCAGACCACTATGTCCGGGACTCGAACTTCATAGATGGCCATGTAAGATCCAATACCTTAGTCACCATGCCACTGCTGCCAAACATTTGTGTTTTAATGAAAAGTTTTCTTGGGTTATTTCTTCATGGAAGAGTGTCTGGAAAGATTTAACAGTGAGTTCAATGAAAGGTGAATTATTATTTTAACATGCCTAGAAGGTTTTCACGAACAAAATATCTCATATACAGGGGTGCAAATTAAAATGAAGTTCCTAGTTTCTTTCTACTTTTTTTTTTTTTTAATTGCCAGGGCGCTCATGTGCAAGCTAGAGTGAGATAGGGAGATAGAGAGGGAGAGGGAGAAAGCTCCTTTCAGTGTGATGTGATCATGTCGTGATCCCTTCTCCATCTCTCCATCCTGTTAGAATTTTGGACATGTACATGTGCCTGACATGTGTTTCAAGCCACCGAGCCAGTGCTAGTAATATCCTCTTCCATATGGGATCTGGCAGTTCTCTTTACTCATGAAGGTCTGGGGGCCAGCCTGGGCTCCCATTTTAATCTTGTGTAATAATTACATCTATATTAATTCAGCCTCTATCACATTATTCAATAGCAGTTTTGAAAACAATGTTTACATGTGTTTGAATATAAACATCACAGATAAATCCTCAAGATACTTGAGGCTTATGTAAATAAGCCCTGTAGATGTAGTTGGTTTTATCATTGGGTAAAGTAACTTTGTGTTCTTCTGTTCTGTTTTGCTTTTGTTTTGGAATAACATGCTTGTGGCTGTTTCCAAATTCCCATGTTGACCACAGGCTATTCCAATCTTCATTTATGCTCCCTGGCTGTTGCAGAAGTCACAGCTATGCAATGAAACGTGATCTTGGCTTGTACTTTTTCTTTGGACTTCCTGGGCACTGGAGTGATTTAAAATTATTCAGCATTATTGAAGTTGTTCAGTAATGGGCAAGAGATATGCTTACTGCTTAAACTGATAAATAGTAGGTGTTGCTGCAATGACTGCAGAGAAGCATGCCAAAAGGAGTATGGTAGTGCAGCTGGATTTGCCTCTCTTGTTGACTGGACAGCTTGAAAAAAAAAAGCAAAAAAATCCCTGGTTTTGCTTCCCATACTATAAAGCATTATCCTTTAAATATACAAGACAATAGAAAAGTTTTGGGGAGGGTAGAGGGTGGAGAGAAGTCCTTGAAAATACTAAAATTTTCAACTTTAAGCATAGAGTAGACCGGGCGTTACGTTTTTGTTTTGCTTCTTCTTAATTTTAGACTCTTGGGCTTTTTTTCCTCCTGCCTCCGTTTTGTCTTTTGTTCGTCTTTCATTTCCTTTACTGATATGGAAAGTCACAGTTCAGGTGCAGCAGAGTCTAAATCATCAAAAGCAAATCAGGCCAGAAATGTACTGATAATGAAGGCCAAAAAAATGTGCTTGCCTTTTACCAATGAATCATCAGTGCAACAATGGAGTCTAAAGATTCTATTAGCATTACAGAAGCTCTCAGGAGGAAATCTACTTTCTCTCTCAAAAATTTTCAGTCTAGTATCATAGAACCTTGATTATTAATTGAGATCGGTGTAGCTAAAGGTAGGTATAGTGGGTTTACTTTTATTTTTTTCTATTTGTTTGTTTTCTTGTAAAGAACTTTTGCACTAGTATTTTTACTTCCAATTTTATACACCTTTATATATTTAAAATTCTCTTTCATTGGACTATTCACAATTATAAAACTCCTACTATGTGTCAGACACGGCCATGGATAGTAGACAACGAGCAAATAAAACAGACAAAATTAATGCCTTTACAGAGCATGTCTTCATTTCCTATTTTTACTCTAAGTACACCACGCACAAGTATTTAAAATACATCTTCAATGATTGCCTAATATGTGCTCTGTCATTATGTGAAAATACCCAAGTCACTCAAATAAATATATGCCTCTTTCTTTATAAATTTACTACCTGAGAGTAAGCTATTTAAAAGTTTGATATTTGGTGAAAAAAAAATTTTACAAATTTTAAATTTTATTTAGTTTTTATTTATTTTTGATTTTTAATTTTTTTGTACACTCAATCACTGCATATCATTACAGCATGCAAAATGAATGTTGCTAGCATCAATATACTGCATATTAATCCAGTTAAAGATAGTATTATACATATTATCATCCACAGATTATTTATCACTTTTGTGTCCCTTAAATGCTTTACTTCTTTCTTCCCCCCCTTGATTCCCATCCCTTTAAAAGGAGCAGGTAAATACTCAGAACACATCTAATTCATAGTTTAATTGATATATATTTGTATGACTACATAGAAAACATTAGTGTTGTCTTTCTAGTTCGGGACAGAATTTCAGCTCCAAATCCCTCCAGCCTATAGCAAAAGAACAAGACAATCGAGCAAGGCCGATAGTTTGAGAGCCACTCACATTGAATTGTGATGATTGGTAACTGTCTTTGTGTTAATTGAAGATGATAAGCAAATGAAGGTGAAAGTAGAAAATATGGTTGTCTCGACTTTGTGAAGGAAAGAAGGCAGCACAGTAAAAAGGTTTTATATTTTGTATTGTCTTGATCATGTCATGATCTCTGATCCCTTTCTCCACACTTTTGATGAGTTGTCATTTGTACATTTCCTTATAATAACATTGGGAGAGTGAAGGTAGAGAAAAGCAAGATTTTTTTTCCCTCTAAATTGGATAAGGTGTCATTTGCTTTGAATGTATAGCTCTTAGAGATGGGTAATGGGACCTTGAGAAAGAACAATATGGAAGTTACCCAGGAATTTCTTTTCAAGAACTAATATTGTTACTAGGAGCCAGATACTCTGTGAAAACCTTCTCTTTTTTATTTTGGTGGAGGGTGAATGAGGTATCTCCGAAGTGAAACAGACACAGGGGAAGTAGCATGCTATGGATTTTTCTCATTGTAGGTGAACATACATCTGCACACAAACAAACACAACCCAAAAGCATACATGCTCTTTCTTCCAACCTGCTTATTTTTGCTGTGAAGCTCTATAGTGGATAGCTGTTCATTCTACCACTCCAGCATTCATTTTTCTTTCTTGAATCAGAATCTGACTTTATGTTGGGGAACTCCTTCTATCTGGTTGTTCTGACTCTGTCTCTCTTCTTTTTCTCCCAGTACTTCATGTGGGCAAATGATTGTGGCCAGGCCAATGAGCACATTCCATTCCTACTGAACAAAGTTGTTCAGAGAAATACACATACCCCAACCCTATCCAATGAGACTTAATTCTGGAATTTTCTTTGGAATTCAAAAGAAATATATTTTTTCTAATTGAATTTTAAGAAGTATTGGTAATCCAAATAGTTGACCAATGTGGCATAAGAATAAGGCCCTCTGGGAAGAATTAGAGAAGAGAAAGGGGGTAATGTTTGAATATTGATATTTTTGAGACTAAAGATCAAGTAATGCCTAAAGCATACTCCCAGATCTTTTGGTCATGTGAGCCAATTAATTCCTATCTTTATATACATTTTTAAAATTAGAGTACACTCGTTCTCATTCTAGCAGTAGAAAGAATTCTGAATCATACAAACCAAAAGCTTATTAAGAGTTTTCTCTTCAGACAGTTTTTTTCTTTGGTTTCCCAGTTGCTAATGAGTTGTTAGCATGGAATTATTTGAGGAGTTTCTTACTTGTATTCAATAAAGACTTCTACAAAATAACTCATCCTTCAGGAAAGTAAAAAATTGCATGGAAAGACTAAACTCACAAGAAAAGGAGACTAGGAATGAAAAGTATTTATTTACTTTTCAATTAGCTTTAAGCTAATTAGCCTTTTGTTTTAATTTATATGATGCATAGAGAAGTAAAGGCTATTTGGGGTATTCAAGATTCATCTATACATGCTTATATTTTACAGGAGTCTTGTTTATTTTCCTCCTTTTTGTCATATATCCACCATTTCATATATACACACACACACACACACACACATTTATTTATTTATTTTTTGCTCATAGAACATCTGAACTGACATCCGGTACTCTCAAAATGAAATCCAGATCTTTCCTCTAAACATGATCCTTTTCCTATTTTCTCCATATTAGTTTTTGTCTTCAGTATAAAAAAACTAGAAATGGGAGAATCAAGCCTGATAGCTGCTGATTTCATCCTCTAGCTTTGTCAGTTCTGACTGCTAAGGCAAAAGTCGACTAGACAACAGGCATTTATTTTTTATAGTGCTTGAGGTGTTGGTTCAAGATCAAAGTATTTGCAGATTCATTTTCTGGTAAGGACCTTCTTTTTGGCCTACAGATATTGCTCGTGTCTTCAAGTGATAAAGAGAAAGTTTTGGCCTTTCCTTTTCTATAAAAACCCATGCCATCAGAAGCGTTCCACCATTGCAAATTCATCTAAACATAATCACATCCCAAAGATCCCACCTCCAAAATCCATCACATTGGGAGTTTTGCATGATCATTTGATTTTTAGAGAGAAACAAACTCTCCGTTCTCATGTACATATTAAATGCAACCCTCTATCTTCCCATTTTACTTATTAAGTTCTGCAAGATTTAATATTCTTATTTCTATTTTTGCTCCCATTGCTCTAACTCAATCCCTCATCATCTTTCTCCTCAATAATCATGATACAATTGCTTATTCTCATTAAAATTTATGTTTTATGAAAATCTCTTCTCCAGATTAAATCTATCATAATTTATCCAAAATGCAAGTCTAACCATGTTAGTCCTCTTATTAAAATTATTCTATACATTTTACAAATATCTTAGCAAACTATAATAAATCCACATGGTTTGATCTTTGTATAGCCATTCAATCTCTTGTGCCAATACACCGTTTATATTTCATGATCTAATGATCATGAGATACTTACTATTTCCTATGTTTTGAATATGTTCCTCCAGAGTTTGTATGCTTAAATATAGTTATATTGTGAAGGTATTAATAAGAAACCTAAATCTAATTATGGTGTTGACAGGTAGGGCCTTTGGGAGGTGATTAGACATTGAGTGTGGGACCCCATGGTTGAAGGGTTTATAAGGAGAGGGGTTGAACAAGAGATACAGACATGAAGATGCTCAGTTTCCTGAATATGCTCCTGTCCTTCACTATGTTATTCCACCAGCAAGAAGTTCCTCACAAGATGCAGGCACCGTGCTCCAAGACCATGAGTTAAATAAACTTCTATTCTTCAAAATTACCCAGACTCAGGTGTCCTTTTATTAAGAACAGAACAAACTAGAACATTATTCAAATACACAAACAGACTCACATACAATCACGACCTATGGTTTTTTACATCTATGATTAGTGAATGATGTTTTTTTCTCCTGGAAATAAATTCTTTCATTACCCTCTCCACTTGGCTAATTTACTTATCTTCCAATGATCGTGTTCATGCACTGCATGACACACAGTTTCAGATACTGCCTTATATTATAGCTTCTTAGCTCAGTCACATAGGGACCAGAGAGTTTGGGTATATAGGAACCAAACATCTAATCATGGTAAGGCTCTATAGTAATTTTCCCCCAACACTCACTCCAGCAAAAAAAAGGAGAACAATACCCCTCTGTAAATCTGAAACCCAAATACCCACTGTGCATATCACACTGTTACCCTCAGCAAAATAGAGAAACTGGCACAGAGATAGTTCACATCAAAGAGAAACCCACTTACACAGCTACAGAAACCTACTTTAAAGTAGTAGTAAGAAGTGAATCCATCACCCTATGCCTAAAAGTTACAGCAGAGCCTCAAGAAATATGAGAAATCCAGAAAGTATTTCTCTTCAAAAAGAACATAATAACTCCTCACAGAAAATGGTTAAAACACACAACATTATAGAAATGTCAAAAAAAATTTAGAATAGTTATAACTAAATTCAATAACATACAAGAGAAAACAGATAACTAATCCTGGGAGATGAGAAAATCTTTCCATAACTTGAAGAACACACTCCATAAAGAAGTAGAAACCTTGAAAAAGAATCAAACAAACAACTTGCAGAGGTAAGAATATGATACAGGATATCAAACCTCCTTTGAAAGTATTAATAAATTAGGCCATGCAGAAACAAGAATTTCTGACATTGAAGACAAAACTTCTTTGTCCAAGTGAATGAGAAGTGTAAAAATAACCACTAAAAATGAGGACAACAAATGGGAAATCCTGGACACCCTTAAACAGCTAAATATTTGCGTAATGGGTATTCTAGAAGGTGAAGAGCTGGGTAAAAACTCAGAAAATATATTTTCATAATACATTAGCTAAAAACCTTCCCAATTTATAGATGCATATAAAAATCCAAACTGAGGATATACAAAGAATAACAACCAATTTAACATAAAAAGATCCTTGGAGAGGATCTTCTTATAACAGACAGACTAGTAAAAATCAAACACAATATTCTAAAAATAACTAGAAATAAATTCCAACTTACTTACAAAGTTTAGACTAATGTTGGACCTCTTAATTAAAACAATTCAGGCAAGGAAAAAAATGAGAAGACATATTTAAAACTCTCAAAGAAAAGAACAATTTCAGCTGGAATATTATACCTGGCAAATTTATCCTTTAAATGGAAAAGAAAAATAAAATCATTTCTAGATAAATAAAAGCTGAAAAAATGCACCAAAAGGAGGTCAACCATTTAGGAAATATTTAAGGGAATGCCACAGCTGGAAAACTGAAGACAGATAAATAGAAGCAAGAGAACACAAGAGTAACTGAATTACAGAGCTCAGTCCACACTTGTCAAAAATAATTTAGTAGATTAAATTCTCCAAGAAATGACACAAATTGGCTCAATGGGTGAAAAAACAAGAGCCCTCTGTATGTTGCTTACAAGAAACACAACTTATTGGCAAAGATATAGATAGACTGAAAATGAAGGGCTGGAAAAAGTCACTGTATCCAAACGGAAATGAAAAAAATAAAGACAGAAGTCATGATATTGACACCTGACAAAATAGACTTCAGGATAAAAAGGGAAAAAAGAGATAAAAAAGGACACTACGTATATCTTCACCAAGAAGATATAATGATCATAAATATTTATGCGCCCAATTCAAGGGCACCCAGACAGGTAAAAGAAAGACTGCTATATTTAAAGAGAGCTACAGACACAACACATTAATTGTTGGGGATTTCAACATCCCACTGTCCCACCACTGGACAGGTCAACTAAACAAAAAATAAACAAAGACACACAAGAACCAGTTGCTACGTAAACCGAATGGACCTGACAGAGCGAGAAAGAAGGGAAGTGAAAAAGTAAGCCACCAGGTCCTGGACTCAAACTGTCGTAGGCCATGTGAGAGTCCAGCACCTTAACCGCTATGCCACCTACTGGCCCCATAAATATAAAAGTATAGAAACTGTCCAATATCTTTTCTGACTACAATGGAATTAAACTTGAAATCTACCACAGGAAAAGGGGCTCAAAAACACAAGAACATGGAAACTAAACTACATATTCTTAACAACTTACAAATACTGAAGAATTAAGACTGAAATCAAAAGATTCACTAAATCCAATGATAATGAACACACTCTATGACCTTTGAAACATAATGAAAGGAATCATAAGAGGGAAGTTCACAGCCATTGGTGCTCACAGAAAAAAAAAAAAAAAGAAAAAAGAAAAAATATGGTGGCAAATTAACAACTTAACATCATAGCTCAAGGAACTGGAAAAGCAATAACAACAACACCAAAACAAAGTAACAAAAATAACAGAACAAAAAAATAGTAAAACTTAGAACTGAAATAAATGAAATAGAGAATAAGAGAACTATACAATAAAAAATGAAACAGCTTTTTTTTTGAGAGGATAAACAAAATTGATAAACCATTAGCTAAACTAATCAAGAAAAACAGAGAAAGGCACTAGATAGATAAAAATCAATAATGAAGCTGGTAGTATTACAACTGATATATCGAAAATACAAAACGTTACGAGAGACGACTATCAGCAACTACATGCCAACAAACTGGAAAGCCTAGATGAGATGGACATGTACAAGGTACATAGGCTAAATTAGGATGAAAAAGAAAGCCTGAACAGATCAATAACAAGTGATGGCATTGAATCAGTAGTACTCTCCCAACAAAGAAAAGCCCAGATCCAGAGGGCTGCACTTCTGAATTCGATAACACTTTCAAATTAGAACTGATTCTTAAACCATTTCTAGAGACTCAAAAGGAAGGAACCCTCCCAAACTCATTCTATGAAGTCCACATCATCTTGCCACTAAAACAAGACAAGGACATAATAAAAACAAAACAAAACAAAACACAACAAAACAAAACAAAACAAAAACTCTAGGACCAGCAGATGGCATAATGTTTACGTTGTTGGACTTCCATGTAATCGACCACGACTTGAGTCCTGGACCTGGTGGTTTAAAGCTTATGCGGGGCGTCCGTGCGTGTGTGTCCATGATCCTGAGAGAAGAACGGAAGAAAAGGGATTGCAGCATGTCCATTCCCCCCCACCCACCCCTGCCCCGAGGGTGGTTTCTCGCTTTCCATCTCTCTGTCTCTGTCTGTCTGGAGAGTGTACATGCCCTGTAGCAAAAATTTCTTTCAAAAAACAGAAACAAAACAAAAAATAACCGACTGACCAATATTCCTGATGAATATGATGCAAAAATTCTCAACAAGATACTAGTAAACTGAATCCAATAGCACATTAAGAAGGTAGGTTTTTATCCCAAGAATGGAAGGATGACTCAAGATACACAAAACAATATAAGTCATTACATTAACATAAAGAAAGATAAACATACACAAAACAATAAATGTAAGTCATTACATTAACATAAAGAAAGATAAAAATCACATGATCATATCTAGAGATACAGAAAAGGCATTTAATAAAATACAACATTCTTTTAAGATTTAGCAAAATACAGGAAGAAGGGATATTCCTTAACACAATAAAAGAATACAGAAAAGGCATTTAATAAAATACATTCTTTTAAGACTCAGCAAAATACGGGAAGAAGGGATATTCCTTAACACAATAAAAGCAGTACATGGCAGACTCATTGCTAACATCATATGGGATGGGGAAACACTGAAAGCTTTTCTGCTAAAAACTGAGACAAAAGAAAGCTGTTCACTTTCTCCACTCCTTTCTATCGTAGCACAGGAAATTCTAGCCAATGCAATCAGACAAGAGAGCAAAACAAAACTCATTCAGATA
>NW_006160175.1:1497598-1517200 GCF_000334495.1 Tupaia belangeri chinensis
AAAAAAAAAAAAAAAACTCTTAGAAATGGTAAATGAATTCAGTAAGGTAGCAGTATGCAAAGTTAATATAGAAAAATTGATAGCATTTTAATAAACCAACAATGAACAGACTGAGACAGAATTGAAGAAAGCAATACCATTTACAATTGCCACAAAACAAATAAAATGCCTAGGAATAAACCTAACCAAAGTCACAAGTTACAAAACTCTACATGGAAAACTATGAAAAGTTGAAAAAATAAATTGAGTATAATACAAAAAATGGAAAGACATCTCATTTTGAATTGAAAGAATCAATACCATCAAAAAGTCAGTTTCATCCAAATTAATTTAGATATTCAATACAATCCCAATTTAATTACCAGTGACTATCTTCACAGAAATAGAAAGGACAATTATAAAATTTGTCTAGAATAATAAGAGATCCCATATCACCAAGGTAATACCATGCCAAAAGAGTAAAATAGGAGGCATCTTAACACCTGACTTCAAACATATTGCAAAGCAGCAATAATCAAAACATCATGGTACTGGCACAAAAATAGACACATAGACCAATGGAACAGAACAGAAAATTCAGAAATAAACCCCAAATCATACATCCAACTGATCTTTGACAAAGAGTACAAAACAATGCAGTGGAGAAAAGGAAAAGAAAGTCTCTTCCAGAAATGATGCTGGAAGAACTGTATATCCACCTACAAAATAATGAAATTGAACTCTTAGCTCTCACTTTAATAAAAATCCGCTCAAAATAGATCAAAGATTTACACGTAATGCCTCACACTATACAACTAGTAATAGGAAATGTAGGAGAACCGCTTAAACACATTGGAGTGGGCAAATTTTTAATTCTGAAAAGCTTTGATTTCTTCATATACAAACTTGGATAACAAATATGCATACCTCCTAAAGTTCATATGCCAATTAATTGATATAATGCAGGTAAGTGTTTAATGTGGTCTGTGATGTATAATATAGTGTTATTATTTCTAGTAAGAGTTACACAGTTAAAAGTCACATAAATTTAAAAATGATGGCTAACCAAGTTGAGTAGCCATCTTTACTATATGGTTACTCAGAATATACTATATATAGTTTTTTTTTCTAACGTATATAGAATTTCTAAGGAAGGAAATGAATTTTGTTTGTTTTCCATATTTGTGTGTCAATGGTTCTGTTTTATATAGCACATATCATGGAAGTACTATTTTATACAACTAACTTAAGTCAATGCTACTTTAGGTGAATATTACTAAAGAAAAATCAAATGATAGAAAAAAATAGAGGAAGTAGCACAAGAAAAGCAGGGTGAAAGCAAGAAATAACAGTGGAGTTAGCTTAGCGAAAATAGATTTATTAATAAACCTCTATACTATTTTTACATACTGACTATATTTATCTATAGGTCAGCTAAGGTCTTAAAGTTTCCAAAGCTCATCACAAGCTTGCCATCACAGTTGGAGGTATTCTCTGTAGGAATTATAAGCAGATAACCAATTGCTCAAATGTCAAAACTGAAAAGTTTCTTTACTGGCAATGGGTTTTTAAATAGTTTTCTGCAATGAAATTCTTGAATAATTTAGACATCTTTATTTCACTTATGTCCATTCATTTCTCATTTTAAAATTTGTATATAACTTAATTTTAAGATGGCATCAATCCTCTAGAAAAAGGAATGGGCATTCCTAATGTATATTGTAATGACATGGTAACCATTTTATCACAATATAATGTTGGCTCAAAAGCGTATGCTAATGAGTTGCTTTTATTTGTAAGCGCTATGGTTTTGATAATGCCATTTTATTTTCCATGATCCACACAACGTATAAAGCTTTATTAAAAGGCAAGACTGAGACATAGGATGTTGGCTACTGAGTTGCAATTTAGCAATCATATAACAAAGAAATTTGATGGAAATATAAAACTAGTTATTTTCATGAACCACATTATTTAAGTTCAAATTATATTCTGAGGGTTATAAAACTAGAATTACATTAAAATTATTAATATTTTCTATAACTACTTCTTTTACTGCTAAACTGAGATAAGCAAGGGCTATTCAATTTCACTATTTAGCAAATGTTTATGGATCACCTACTGAGGGTGAAGTGCAACTGTAAGGGTTGTTAATGATGCATAGATCAGTATGATACAGAAAAATAAAACTACAAAATAATTCTATTAAAAATAAAACTAGGCTAGCAGGTGACATCATGGTTAAAGGCACTGGACTCCCACATGAGTCCCGGATGTGGTGGCTTGCTTTCTCATTTTCCCTCTTCTCTCTCTCTCACTCTGTCCCTCTGTGGTCAAATTAAAGTAAATAAATAAAGTTAAATAAATAAAGTAAATAAATAAATGAAATAAAATAAAACTGTAGTATAGGTTAGGAATGGTACTTCAATGGTATTTCATAAAAGAAGGAATCCAGTGCTCGCTTCGACAGCACATATACTAAAAATAAAAGAAGGGATCCATTTATTTAGAAGAATCAGAGGGCAGAGTATTCAATGGGTATTTAAAAATGCAAAAGATTCTGAAAGAAACAGTGGATAGGGTTCTCTAGGCAGAGTAAACATTTTATCATGTTAAAGGGAATACTATACATTATAGTGAGAGAAAGGTAGTGTGGTCAGAATTACAGGTTTATATCTCATGTTTTAATAAAATATTTTAATTTTTTTAATACATCTAGGCCAGCAGATGGCATAGTGGTTATATCACTGGACTCCCACATGACTGACCCTGTTCAAATCCCAGACCCAGTGGCTTGGAACTCACGCTGGGAGTATATTTGTGAGTGTCCAGGATCCCAGGAGGAGAATGAAGGAGAAGGGATTGCTGCATGGCCATCCCGACTTAAGGGCGTGATTTGTTTCTCTCTGTCTCGCTCTGGCAAGCACAAACCCTAAGGCAAAAACCTGTTAAAAAAATTTAAAAAGCTTACGTTGTATTTTATACTATAAACTCAGCAGTGGAGGAACCAAAGGATGGCTTGTAGGACTTTTGAATCCCATGACCTATATCACTTCTTAGAGAACTATCCCAATACAAAGATATCTATAACAGATTTGGATGCTGGTTTGTCCCACCAACGTCCATATTTTTAAAGTTGCTGGGTAGTGATTAGATCATGGTGATTTGATCTTGAAGACATCAGACTCATGAGTGGATTTTTTATGTTATTTTTTTATTACAACTTGTTTTTATTTTACATTTTTCCACAAACATTTACTTTACATAGCAAAGAATTTTAGCTCATACTCCATAATTCTTGACAGTTTACAAACAACTTTCAAAGTTTCAAAATACTGAATTTTAAAGATAATGTTCAAAATATGTCTTATAATTTTGTATAATTTTGAGTGGATTAATGCTGACTTGGGACATACACAGTGGCTTCTAGCTGTAGTGAAAGGAGTTAATTTTTGAGAGAGTGGGTTGTTATAAAAAAGAGAGCTGTCTACAGCTTCCTCTCTGTGTAGGTACCTGCCGTCCTCTATGCTTCTGCTGACCATGCTGTAGGCCTATGTCTTGGGACCTTCTAGTCACCATAATTGTGACTCAATAAACCTCTATTTCCTTATAAATCACCCTGTCTTAAACATTTTTTGTAAGAAATTCAGTAACAGACTAAGACAACTAAAGCTTTCTCCTTTTCCTCTTTTATCTTTTAATTTGCCAGAGCGTGTGTGGCCTCTCCAGAGAGACACACAGAGAGAGGGAGAATGCACCCCACAATGGGGCATGGTTATGTGGTATCCATTCTCTATCTATCCTGTTGGGATCTGGGGCACATTCACACATGTGCCAGGCATATTTTTCAAGGTAGTAGGGCCAGGATTCAAACCATATAGGTAGCCATGTGGATCCAACTCCCTTAACCACTACACTACAGAGCCAATTCATTTCTCAAGCTTCTTGTAGAGAAATTTTAAAGCCATTATTGAGCACAAGTCTACTTTCTAACTGTGAAATTTATATGAAGTCGAAAATAATGATGAAATTAGCCATCTGTATAGATTGTAAACCTAAATAATTTAGAACCATGTAAGACTAGTGCACATAGAAAGACAGCAACTATGGGCCACAGATCCTTTGAACAATGTTCTGCAGCTTATGATCAAACATGTTTAGAAATTCAGATGAGCCCTGTACCTGCTTCTTCTGCATTCCTATATAGTCCATGGTTGGCACATGGCAGGCCATATTGCAATGATTTGGGCTTATCTTTACTTTGAGAACATTAAACTCCTCAAACTATCATTGATTTTTACACTTTAGATGGTATTTCACTGTTTTATGCATAGCAGTTGGTCCATAAATGCCTTCTAGGCAGAAGATTATAATACCTAAAATTTGCTAATCCTTTACTACACTAGATATGAAAAGCCTGCTGGGCCAAGTGCTTTTTGTATCTTGTCTCATTTCATTCTCAACAATCTAATGAGGTAGGTACTTCTGTTATCCTCCATACTCAAGGTCACCATCAGAATGGTAGACTGGTATCTAAACGCAAAATTGTGACACCAGAACAGTAATTCGAAAATTCTGCTCCTTCCCGGATGATTAAGCTTTGATGCTTCTACTGCTAGGAAGTTTGTCTCTCTATAAAACAAATTGTTAGACATTTGAGCCTACAAAGGCTCCCTTGTGACTGAGCGTGATCATCATTTAGCCATTTGGAAAAAAGAAATCGGGTCCACAACATAACCTTTCCAAATCTATCTTTTGAAAGTTTTCTTTTCTTCAGAACAAGGATTTTTAATTTCTTCCATGTTATTGTACATATCAAGGTCTTTAAGGAGACGGTGATTCTATAGATTTTTTTTAAAAAAGCTATCATAGACTTGCTCAGGCAAACATATTCGGTTTCACAGTTTTATCAGATGTAAATGTATCAGTCTAGAATTTTAGTTGTATTATTCCTTATTATGCCCCATTCATAACCATTTACAAATTTCATTTTGTAAAAGTGAAATAATAAATTTTAGCTTAATTTTTGTGAGGAACAAATTAAAATGGAATAAAGTTTGAAACTATAACACATTTTAATTTAATTTCTATTTCATTAATATTTCCTCAAATTTTATTTATATCATAAAAAATCTTTGACTTATTCTCCTTGACTATTCAGTTTCTTTCCATTACAATGTTCCACTTTGGATACAGTTTTTGATGATAAGACTTTATTATTTCTTGCAAAAATGTCACTAAATTGCTGAGAGCAGGATACATTCACCATTTCTTTTATGTATATAGAAGTTTAATTACTGAAACTATGCCTCAGAAGACAATCCAGTGATCAAGAATATATGAGAAAGAAATAGGGTAAAGCGCTGAAATAAGTTGACAAGCATGGTTACAAACAAGACAGGGCCAACTGGTGATGTGCTGATTACAGTGGCTGGATCCCACACGGCCAACTGTGAATTCAGTTCCCAGAGTTGGCAGCTTGAAAAATGTGCCAGGAGTATGTCCATGTGTGCCCAAAATCTCCGTAAGAGTGAAAGGTAGAGGAGAAGGGATCAAGGTATGACCATCCCTTGAGGGTGCTTTTCACTTTCTCTCACTCTCTCTGTGTCTCTCCCTGTCTCTTTCCTGCAAGCATATGAATGCTCTCAAAAATTATAAACAACCCTTCCTCAAGGAAAAATCCCACAAGAACAAATATAAGAACATCTTTTTTTGTCCCCCAAACAGAGTTTAACTAAATTTGAAATCACTGTTTTGCCACTATGTATGGTAGTAAAGAAAACTCGAGTATTTTATAGTTTAATGTCTAGTTAAGCCCTTGTAGGCATGATCTATTTTGTAAAATGTCTTTGTTATTCTAGTATGCATTAGATCTCTTTTTTTTCCTTTTCAACCAAAGAGAGTTTAGTAAGATACATTTTATACTTTATGACAATTGAAATGAATAGAGAACTTATGAGTGCATACCTTATAACAAATATATAGCCATATTTGTCTTCTGTATTCAAGTCTATTGTATGCTCTACTAATATAATACCACTTTCAACAGAAGTATGCATCATAGTATAAATCTAATATGGTCCATTGAGTTAGCAGCATTTGACAACCCTTGATATTTCTTTGAAAGATTCTCCATGACATTGAATTAAGAAAGATGGCATTTCTCAGATATAACAGTTTTTACTGTCTCATGCTTTATTTCTAATGGAATTAAAGATAACTCAAACCATTTGATACTCAAAAAGCATGTTCAAGGCTGATGAACAAAACCTCTGAATTTTCCCTAAAAATTTAAAGAAGATTCCATGTTCAGTATTAACTTCAAATTTTTATCAGTGTTAGTGAACAAATCTCTCACAAATCACTTCTGTTCATTAAAATACAGGCGGGAAATTACATTTTAAATAATGGCAGGCTTCAACCCCCTAATCTATTTATTCATTCCTTTAGTGACTTTAATTATGGATCACTGGAAAAGATTGCTGCAAAGAAAATAAACTTGAGAATAATCAATGGTAATCTGCTATAAAGTGTATATGGTGTTGTTATTTTTACATACCAAATTTGATTGGATACTTTTATTTCCAAAAGAACAATTTTATATTTAGATTGAAATATTTTCAAATCTGTCTCTTCAAAAGGAAGAATCTTGAAATCATGCTTTAGATAGACAATGATATAATCATTGTCCTAAAGATATTCTGTCATTGAAGTGACTTTTTTCCTAAACCTTATCAAAGAAGAGGCACAAGAACTAGGATACTAGCCTGTACTGAAATAGCAAATGCTGACAAACTTGTTAATAATTTAAGCATCACTTTCGTGGATTTTGTCATCACTAAGCTTTATTTTCATAGAAATGACACATGTTTTCTCTAGCTCTGTATAATTCCATTTAAAAAATATTTTGTATTCTCTAGTATTATAAAACACTACTTTTGAACCTCATACTGAACAAATCTGCTGTTGCGCTTCTGCTATTTTTACCTCTCACTGGATAAGTTTTTTTTTTTCACAACATCCAAGAAGTAGTCAATTTAGCTAGAATTCAGTAAGCCCTATTGCTGAAACAGCAACCAAAAAAAGAATATATCTTTAATATTTTTTACTTGAGATAAAGAATCTATGTTGCTTATTGTCCTAACTGTAACATGATTCTATCTGTAATTTTGACCAACTATTTAACCTCTTTATCTCAACATTATTCTCTTTTAATTGAGAATAAAGCATGAGCAGAAAAATGTGAGCATTACTTAACAAAACAAACATACCAATTAATTGTAGAAAGTATAACGTTCCAAGGTGGGACTCACTGGTGAAAATGATTAAAGTGACAATTGCCTCATCTACAAGATGGAAGTTAGCAATAGATTTACTGGTTATTAGTATTAACTGATATATGAATAATAAAGTGAGTTCCAAAGAGTAACTTTTCAATTTCTCTTCATTTCCCTCTCCCTTTTCTAAATTTTACCACTTTGCTGTTTGAAAGTGTAGCCTTTATTCTAACTTAAAGATGATACTAATTTGAAGATTAAAGTTTTCTTTTGCAATTCTGAATTTGTATGTGGAAAGCCCCAAATTTCAAGAACATAAGGTCTTATTGTAGTTTTCTTGATGTAATAATTATTGAAAACACATTTTTTTTCACTTTAATTATAAGAGTCCAAAGAACATAAGAAACATTTAATTTTAGAAGCTAATTTAAATGTTTTAAATAAAACAATATACCTAGATGTAAGTCAGGTACAGAGCTAGGATATTAATATTCAGGGAGGCAAAGGTTTTAAACTAGGTACCATAAAAATATCAGGAATTTAATTGGAAATTTTAAAAATCTAAAATATTCTCGAGAAACTGCTGAGCTTATACAATATTGATATTATTTATTTTTGATTTCATGTATCTTAAACTATGTAATTTTGGTCTTTTCAGTTTCTTTTATGAAATCACTTAAGAAACTGGTCACTTAAGAATAAAGAAGTGTATATTGACATCACCCAGCCACAAGAGGGAAGTCTTGGCTATATTAGAAGTAGTGTACATACAGGGAGGGGTCCATTTTTGCAGAACAAAAATTAAAACACAAATAAAAGGAGATAAAAGAATTTTATCTCTTTTTTTCTTCTTTCTTAGGGGTATAGTATAATGTTAAACCTATTAGAGAAAATTATCTGTAGGTCTAGCACATTATTAGACTTTTCACAAATATAAAATGATACTTTTGTCACACAAAATATTTTCATTAAAACTTAATTCATTTGCGCTCTGATTTTTATATAAATTGATTTTTAAAAATAGGAGCTGGCAGGTGGTGTGGTGGTTAAGGGTGCAGAACTCCCACATGGCCAACTGCAGTTCAAGTCCCGGACCTGGCGGCTTACTTTCTCACTTTTCCTCTCTCTCTCTTTCTCTCTGTCAATTTATCTCTCTTTGGTCAAATTAAAAATAAATAAATTAAGCTAAACAAAACAATTAAATATATATATATATATATATATACACACACACACACATATATATTATTACCAATTAGTCTATATTATATGCACACAATACAACACATGAAAGTAATTATTAACTACTTGTCTGAGCTGTACACAGTACAGTAGCCATTAAATCTCTCTGTTATTTATTAGTTGCATCTTTGGAATAAATTCTGGCTATATTTTATTCTGTTTGAGAATCATACTTATATAATTATGGGATTTAGAACTTCAGATATGCATTAGTCAAGAAATAAATGAAAAGGATAAAGCATTTTTTAATAAGATCAACTTTTAAGCTATTTGTAAATTCATAGTGAAGAGAGCCCTGAAATGGATATTGGGCTTTGGAATGGCATATTTTAATTGAAAAGGTATTTGGTTGGAAGTTTTTATTCAAACTCACTATTGGATTTGTTCTGTCTGGATTCATGATTACTCCCCAAGTAATCAGCCTAGTGGTATAATTATACAATATAATTAATATATTATTGAATGAATACAATGTTCTAGCAATCTGTGGCAGAATATGAATCATAGGAGTTTTAAATTTCATTTTGTTTTTTATTTGAAAATTTTACTGGTAACATGTGCAATAAGCACTAAATTGTTTAATATCTATATTTAACCATCCTAAAAAGTATACAATTTCATGCTTCAGCTTTTCCGGGGTAAAAAGATGGTAAAATCTGTGAAATTTAAAGTATTGTAATTTATATAGATAAAAAGAATATTAGAAAGGCATTTGTTGAAGGGAGAACAAATATGAATTATCCTGGCCTTTTTTTTCATATTCATCACTCTACCCATTTAAGTTTGCATGCTTTGAAGTTATAGATGCTTTGATTACAGAAAAAATTATAATAAATTGGATTCTTCAACTATTTGGGAAAAATTTGATCTTATCTTAAATTCTAATAGCTTGTTTAAATTGGTTAGTGATCTGGTAACCCGAAGCAATAAAAAAATGTACCTTTGGTTAGATTTCACCTCTTATCTAAGTGCATGTCTATACTCTGTACTGAAAATCCAAGATTATTTTACTTAAATATGGTGTCAAATTATACCAGATTGCATAATGGTTATGTCACTGAACTCTCACATACTCAACTGTGATTCGAGACCCAGACTTGTGGCTTAAAACCCACGCCAGGTGTGTGTACATGCATGTCAAAAATCCTAAGAGGAGAATGGAGAAAAATGAGTTGTAACATGGCCATCAGCCCTGGGGGATAATTTCTCACATTTTATCTCTCTGTCTCTCTGACAAGCACACATGCTTGGAATATAAACTATAGCATATTGAATATATTTTACTAGTCTCATATTTTTAAATATAGTAAGTTCTGTTTTAGTTAATGTCTTATTTAATATTTACATTTCTTTGGGCAAATAAATTATCTGTGAAGTATGTATATATTTTTGGCATAGAACTCTTCAATGCTGTTTGAATGGAGTGTGTTTTACTGTCAACATTTTTTTTTCTAGCATACAATTAGCAATTACTCATGTTCCAAAGGACTTTCCATGGCAAGATAGACAGTCTGTGTTATGTTTTCCTTCTATTTGGATGGATCACTTACAAATAGTCCCGCTGTGATTAAGCAATTTATTTTACAGTGCAAAATCTATATGAGAATCATTCTTAACATGTCTCTGAAGTTCATTTTCATCATCAATCAAGAAATATAGAGGTAAAAGAAGAGCCATTAGAATAGACACTGTATGTTTAAACATGGTTTTAATGGACTCTGAAGAGAAACATGCTTTTATGAAAGATCTGCTTTGATTTAAACAGTATGTGGGGTTGGGTATATGTTCAAACAGAACACCTTCACATTTTTTTAGGCCTTTTTTTTTGAGACTTTCATTTATTGACAAAACAGGATGCAATATTATACAAAGGATATTAGATCATACCATCAATATATGTGTTAAGATGAGCAGAATTTTAGCTTCTAGACTATGGTTACACAAAGGATTAGTGAACAGAATGAAAGTGGTTCAATTTCAAAATCTCTTTTGAATTAGCAGGGATTAATTACTAGGAATTATTTTCTCCTTGTTTTATGGGCATATTGCATGAACGTGCATTTGCTGAGGAGACTTTATTATTCTAAGGGAAATGTATGGTTTCTAATCAAACAAAAATCAAAATGTCTTTCTTGAATGTCACATGATATGTATTTTAATATTGCATACTGTTATGTTAACCATGTTTAATGTAAGGAAAATAATTATATTGAGTTTAAGTAGAGTTAATGGTTATCCTTTTGCTAATACATGTGATACAACATGGGTGAAGCTGTTTAAATGAACATATATGAACTCAGATTGCTTTCCTTTCAAAATATTATTGATGGTCTCTGATTCTCTTTTGAAAGTTTCGTCATTTTCAAGAAAGAGGTTGTGGGACCAGCAGATAGTGTAATGGCTACGTTGCTGGACTCCCATGTAGTTGACCATGGTTCGAGTCTCGGACCTGGTGGCTTAAACTCATGCTGGGTGCGTGTGTGTACATGCTGAGATCCTGAGAGGAGAAAGGAGAAGGGATTGTGGCATAGCCATCCCCTCTGGGGGGGAGGTGATTTCTTGCTTTTTGTCTCTTTGTCTCCCTCTGTCTTTCTGGCAAGTGCATGTACCCTACAGCAAAAACCTCTCCAAATAATAATAATAATAATAATAATAAATAAAAAAAATAAATAAGAGGCTGCTAATTTATGGAAACAAGATTCTATATGTAAAAATCAAACTGAAGCATCACATTTACCCAAAAGATCTTTTAAAATCACAAATTGTAGCATTTTCCTATTCTACAAAGTTATCATATATGCTTAATAAACCTATATACTAACAATGACAGAATAACCTTAATACAATGGGGAAATGACTTTTTAGTGGACAAATTAACATACAATTTCTAGAAATATTTGCTCTTATTTTATTCTAAGACTCTGTAGATCTGAATGATCTACCACCAAAGTTAGGGAATCCAACCATTTGTAGAACTTAGTGGCCTAATCAGAGTTGTAGAGTTGTTTCCAGGCAACACTATGTGGAAAGAGAAATTTATTGCTTTGGGGTTATTTCTCCCATTTTACTAATGTCTCTTTATGTCCATATGAGATGTATACTATTGTCAAGAAGTTCTAATTCAATATATCAAACAGCCAGAAGGAAGAGGTATTTTGCTTTACATTTCTCTTTCGGTTGTCAGCCTCCGGTTGCTCAGTATTCGCCCAGACTTCTGTTTGGAGGCAGCCATCTGACTGAAATCACCTTCTTAGTCTCCTTGATCTCTAGCAACTATAGTTTGTATATGTGGTTTTTAGTACAACCAATCAGATGCTCTTGTTAGAACCTTAAATTCACATAATTGATCGTCATATAACACAGACTGAGAGTGAGTGGAAGTGCTGTTAATAATCATGCCATGATAAAGCATATAAACCAATAATGTTCTGGGTAAATTGGGACATGTGGTCACTCAACTAAAATGGCAATCTAAAGGATTAGCTGACATCAATTAAAAAATACTAGCTAACTGAAAGAATTAGTATTTTAATTTGTGACTTGATTTAAAAGACATTCAACATTTGAGGAAATGGATCTATAAAAATAATGGAACAATCACTGGGGTTGATGTTTTAGAGTGAAGGGCAGCTTACAAGCTCCTAATCTCTTGTAGGAGATTAGTAACCAAAATAATTCATAAAGCTTTCTTTGGGGGTATGGAAATTCCAAAGAGCAATTTTGTTTTCCCTATCCAGAAATAATGAGGCTTTACTCCACTAAGCCCACTTACTCTGCTAGTCATCACATTTCCAGGGTGACATGACAGTGTTTCCTGAGGATTCCTTCTTCACCCAGCTGCAAAACTGATCATCTGGTGAATAGGTAATTATGGGCTGAACTAGGAACCATGCCGGGATGTGAATGTCTAGTAACCACATAGTGTTTGCATTGTAACTAATGAATACTCCCTTGCCTACTATAACCCAACCTAATTACCCATAAAGTTTTGGGTTATTTTCACTTGACCCTAAACTTTGTGCATTTAGCTGCTTCTGTACCCAATACTGAATGATAACTCAACAAGAGAGTAGTGAGCATGAAGAGGAAAGGTTGTTCCCTCTGCAATATGTCATTATGCTGCATGGTATTTTAATCAGAGAAAGTCAGTTGTTTCAGTAAGGTCTCATTTACTTACCTAATTATCAATTGTCATTTGGAGAACAGCCAGCCCAAGAAAAAGTACTTCAAATACTGTTTACCATTTGTCTTTTTCACTTTTATTCATTAATCCTCTTGTCCAAGTTGTGCCAGTAATCACTGCAGGATAAAGAATAGTGAGGTCATTTCACTGAATGAAGGAATAGAATGTATCTCACTTGGCTGTGAGTTTTGGGACAATGTCTTACTTATTTCTGTATCTCTGGTACCTAGTGCTATGTTTGTAGCATAGGACAATGTTCAATAGATATGTTCTTCCTTCTCTGTTCAGATTTTTTAAGATTATTCTAAGTTGAGTCAAAAAATAATTTATGGTATCTTGTGGGGGGGTATTTTGAGACTATCATTCATAATTAAAATATGTTACAGAAGTTATTTTTAAGCTTTTAATTGCTCATGTAAACTTTATATCATAGAGTCTGATTATGAGCATGATGCCGATAAATCATAATGGACAATTTTCAATGAAACAGTAATTTCCAGGTTTTATTCTCTGATAGTATAGGTAGATAAGCCTTTCACAATATGTCTACAAGATGTCTTTACCTACCTAACACATTGCACTTTGCTAAAACCAACCCAGTCACTTTCTGGTACATCCTTAGACCCAAACAAATATGGAGAAGGGGAAGACTTTTTATCAACACCATAGTCATTGCACACACAATTTCTAGCAAGTCCAATACTACTGACTACCAGATCTACAAAAGTAATGAAATTAATAAGAAGAGAAATAAGGAATTTGAGAGATAGGGAACTGACAAAAAATAATCTCTGAATATTTCTGTTTTGAATGAAACTAAATATGTCATTTAAATCTTTCTGGGGAAATTTGAGACAATCTATACCATGATACCATCACTGAGGATCTAGAACCCAAGATCTTTGATAAAAACCTGGTTATAAGCAAAGCTCAGTGAACTACTCTGATTTTTACTGAGATTGATGGTGAATATAGAACAAGAATCTCAGTAAGTGGTCATCTAGAACTTTGTGAAAATAACCTTCCTTTTACACACATTGTTAGAGTTTTTCTGTTTGTTCTTAAAAATATATTGAAGTAACTATTTTACTAAACTATTTTACAAAAATGAATAAAGAGGTTGATACCTATATTAAGGAAATGATCTACAACTAAAAGCCAGATAGATACATTTGTGCCAGATTTTAGTTGGAATGATGACAATATTCTGGGATTCAACCTCTACAATACTAGGATGAACAGGGATATAAAATGGAACTACATTGCTTGAAGCATTGGATTCTATCATGCATCAACTCATGCAATGTAAGAACCCCCGATCTGCCCTTCTACAATGACTACAAAACTGACAGTACTGGTATTGTCAAGGAAGTCAGATAAAAACTCACTTGTGAGGACTGGGCATGGAAAAGTGTATTTGTTCCATTCAATGTTACAATTGAGGAAGAGCCTATTAAACTAGATTTTGATAGTAAAAATGAAATTCTGCCTGATATATTCAATGTGATAAACTCTCAATGTACTCTGCTGTAGGAGCGTAGCTAGTGGTAGGAACAGTAACTCATCATGAGAGATACTGCCTTTACCAGTTACCATCTTGAACCAGCCAAATCAGATAGGTGCTGACCATGAACACATGCTGATTGTCCACTTCCAAACATTCCTGGAACATTTGCTGCACTCAAAGAGAAGACTAATCTCCATCTGATAAAACAATGGTCCCAGGAGCTGGACAGTGGCACAGCAGTAATGCAACACTCTGCACAGCTGACTTACATGGGAGTGAGTTCATGTTGAGAGCTCCCTGAATACACTGGATGCACACATGTCTATGATCCAGGACTGACTTGTTTTTCCCTTTCATACACTCTCTCTATATATAAATATAGATAACAGCATGAAAGAGTCTCTTAGGGATGGTTTCTCTCTCTCTCTCTCTCTCTCTGTATTTCTTGCTCATGGAAGAAAGAGATAAGAACATGGGCCAACTAGGTGGCTTGTTGTTTAAGGCAGCAGGATACCACAAGGCCTACTGTGTGGTTCAAGTTCTGAACTGTCAGCTTGAAAAACGTGTGTGTGTGTGTGTGCTTAAAATCCTAAGAGGAGAATGAAGGATAAAGGATTACAATGTTGCCCCCCCCCAGGTGATTTCTCACTTTCTCTCTCACTGTCTCTGTCTCCAGAGAGCAAGCGCACATCCCTCAAGGCAAAAACATTAAAAAAAAAATGGTCCCAATGTCTTTAAATGTGGTATACTATTATCCTAGGGGTCAGAAGGACCAGAAAACTCTCCTGAATGTGGAGATAATCTCCAATCAAATCAAATGAACTTGTGAGGACATTTGCGATACAGAGTATGCAACTAACTGTATTTTAGGGTTTTGTGAAACATTTGACAAGAAGGCTATTGGAGCTTCCCTAGAAAACTGCAAAGACTGAGTAACTATATCAATGCATGAAAAATGTTTCAGGAAGAGATCTCTCTTTTTCTGACCACTTTGTTTTGTGTTTGTGGCAACTTTAAGTTATTCTTTCCTAAAAATCAGAACATTTTACATAGGAAAGAAGGTCCAAAATTCTAACACTGAATTTTGATACCATAAAAAAATTAATATAATTTTTTTTTTCCCTAAGCTCATGTACCCACTAGAGCGAGACAGAGAGAGAGAGAGAGTGAGAGGGAAGTGAGAAGTGAGAAGTTATGCCCCTCCTTCCCCGGCATGTGACCATGCCACAATCCCTTCTTCATTCTCCTCTAGGGTTTTGGGCATGCCTTACGCATGCCCAGCCTTTCTCAGCTAGATAGGATTGTGGGCGTATGCATGCATGCAGGTTGATCTGGGAACTGATCCCTGTTTACCTATATGATATACAGTATATCAGTGTTTTGCTATGACTGTGCTATTGTGACTGGGTTTTAATATGATTCTATAATCCCCAAAAATGGCATTGATGAGAACAACAAAAAAGGATTTAGTCCTGATTGTATCTGCTCAGTTTTGTGTGTGTGTGTAGTGTGTTGAACATTTCCATCTATTTTATAGGGTATAAAGTATAACATAGCTCAAACATCACACAAGGAGCATTATTATAAGAGGTGTTTGTTGTCACCTATATAGAGAGAGTGTGCTAAAGAGTCAGCAGTTTAATAGTCTGAAGACTGAATTACTCTCGTGTATCTGGAGCTCTTTGTGGCTCAGGGTTGTGGTCTGCGGATAAGGTAAGGAACAGGGGAAGAGGAAGGAAACCACTGGACAGCTAGCTGTCTGTGTTATAAATGCTCTGATGGCAAACAGGAAACATTTGTCTCCAAGGACTTGTAATCTGACACCTGTCAAGAACACTAAATCCTTCTTTTAAGAATAAAATGGAGCTAAATTGACCTCTTGTCTTGGAGGTTCCTGAAGAGAAGAAGAGAATGAAAATATGAAACTGTTAGAGTCAATAGCTTAAGTCATTTTGCAATATCTTGCTGAGGTTGGAGTCCTGGTAGCTGTTGCATCACTTCTTTTTTGTTATTAAATGATCCGTTGAGGTTATTAAGAACTAAAAGCCTTGAAAGGTATTTTTTTAATAGAGTTTACATACACATTTTTTTTTCTTTTTAAAAAGGATTTTGCCTTAGGGTGTGTGCACTGGCTGAGGAGAGAGAGAGTGAGACAGAGACAGTGATAGGGAAAATGAGAAATCATCACCCAGCGGGGTGGCCATGCCGCAATCCTCTCTCCTTCATTCTCCTCCCAGGATCTTGAGCATGCATGCAGTCAAACCCATCATGCTTTCCAAGCCAATGGGTTTTAGGCTCAAACCTCTGTCAGCCATGTGGGAGTCCAGCGACATAACCACTACAACATTTGCTGGCACTCCATACACCTTTTAAATAGAATTTACATTTATATTAATGCATATACTATTGTCTAATCTTAAAAAGTGGAATGTTAAAAGTAGAACAACAAACATCCTCTTTATCAATACAAGTCCAAAGAAAAAAAAACAGAAAGATAACTTCATATAATATAGAATGATAATTTAAAAAGCAGAGAGCAAAATATTTAATTTATTAATTTAACACACTTTAATGGAGGCCTTTACATTCTAAGCTATTCTAGTAAACACTGAGTAACGTTACAGTGAGAAGAAGTAAAAGGGCTTACCGTCAGGTGAGGAAACAAAGTAGTAACTAGAGAATCATAAAAGAAAATGGAAAATTTCAGTTCAATAATGGTCACAAAAAGATGGAAACTAGATCTTAGCTAACCGTATGCATGGGAAATGTCCTGATCATGGGAGTCAAGGGAGACATACCTGAGGAGTGACAGTGGAGAATAGGGGTAAATTTCAACATTGTAGTAAATGAGATGCAGAGTTTGGGGAAGATAAGACAATATGCTTAGCCTTCAAAAAGCTGATGGGAGGGACTAGCAGTTGGTGTAATGGCTATGTCACAGGATTCCCATGTAGTCGACCATGGTTTGTGTCCTGGACCTGGTGGCTTAAATTCATGTGGGTGTGTGTGTGTACATGCCCAAGATCCTGAGAGGAGAATGGAGGAGGAAGGATGGCGGCATGGCCATCTCCCCAGGGAGGGGGGGGGGTTGATTTCTTGCTTTCTGTCTCTCTGTCTCTCTCTCTGTCTCTCTGGAGAGTGCATGTGCCACATAGCAAAAATCTCTCTTAAAAATACAAACAAACAAATAGACAAACAAAAAAACACCTTTCTCAAGGCCAGCAGATAGTGTAACAATTACATAGCTAAACTCCCATACGACCGACTGTGGTTCAAGTCCTGGACCTAATGGCATAAAAGTCATGCCAGTTATGTGTGCATGCATGATCAAGATTCTGGAAGAAGATTAGAGAAGAAGGGATTGTGGCATGGCCATACCCCCTGGAGGGTGATTTCTCACTTTTCCTCTCTCTCTCTTCAGTGAGCACACATGCACTAAAGCAAAAACTAAAAAAAAAAATCATTCTCTCTTCTCTTTTCACATATACTCTCTCTATAAACATATTTATTTATGTATATATACATAAATATATTTACTTATAATTTTTTTAACAAAAGAGACAGCTAGATTTGGAGTAAAAAAATCTTTTGGTTCTATAACGGGGTTTGATACTGTTATTGAAAGTAGTTTAAAAATCCTAACAGACTATATATATAAGAAAGAAAATAATATATAAATTGACAACTCAAAAAAAAACTAGACAGAATCCTTACTTTCTTCCATGTTACTTTCATATAATAATATATGCCACCACATAGTCAGATGCCCAAGTTAAAAAAAAAATTGTTCTTTACTCTTAATTCTTATTGTATTGTTCATAAAATCCTGTCAATTCTATAGCTTTGAACTTCATCAAACATTTCCATTACCAATCCTACTCTTTTTCTTTATGTTTGCATCATTTCTAACTTATGTTCCTATAAGGAATGCCCTATTATTTTACTTTGTGACTAATGTACAGTTTCTAAAATGATACTATAGCATTTTAACTCCTTGCTTGCCTCTTTCAGTGGTTCTTTATCTGTAGGATATAACTCAGGTTCATAGCTTGACTTTTGTTTCTTAAATTTCATAGTTATATCTGGAACAAATGGCTATGATTACCGGAAAAAGGAAGCAAGAACATGAAGAATATACATCTGTTTTTACCTTCCCCTTATCTTTTAATTTCTCCTCATATTCCATGTACTATGCTTCTCTTCTTTTCCACCTGTAAGTTATGCCATAAGATATGTGTGCTTGCCAGAGAGAGACAGAGAATTGCCATAAGATATGTGTGCTTGCCAGAGAAGACAGAGAAAAACAGAGAGAAGGAAAGTAAGAAACCATCCCTTGCTCCTCCAAGGAGGATGGCCACACTGCAATCTTTTCTCCTCCATTCTCCTTCTGATATTTTGGGCACACACACAGGCCAAGCAAGATTTTCAATCTGCCTGGTCAATGACTTGAACCGTAGTCAGTTCTGTGTGATCCAGCACTTTAACTACCAGGCCACTTGATGGCTCCTGACTATGCATATTTTAAGTCCTCATATTCTATAGATGAAAATAAATCATGTGAATCTTCCTTTATGCAGTACTATTATCACCAAAATATCTCATTTTACTAGCCTGGCCCATACAGCCACACTACATTTCTCAGTGTAGCAATATGTCCAGTGACATAAAATAATTAGGCGAAGTCATGATCTTTTCTCTAGTCCAGGACAAAGTTTTGGATTATAATAAAAAATTACTCTTTAGGAATCGGAGCACGTGTGCTTGCATGGTTCACCTATTTCCCCCCAATAAGTAAGCAATTATTATTTCCAAATAAACACTATTTATAAAATTCCATTATTGAGAAGTATATCATGATGGGTAAAGTCTTTTTACAAGCAAAATGAGAAATAGTCATTGTTTAAAAAAGTAATTGGAATAATAATAATAATGATTGGGAAAAGCAATGAAAAGATATAGTGGGGAGATTAATATGTCTGTATTAACTGACATGCATGTCATTCCTTTTTGAAAAAGCAATGTAATACACTGTAAAGTTATATGCAATCCAATGTAATATAAATAAGATTATGATGACAATAAATAAATTAATTAATTTAAAACATTTCTATTATTGGGACAAGAAGATGGTGTAATTGTTATGTCACTGGACTCCCACTTAGTCAACTGTGGTTCAAATCTCAGACCCAGTGGCTTAAAACTCATGCAAGGAGTTTGTTTCTGAATGCCCAAAATCCTGAGAGGAGAATGGAGGGAAAGGGGTTGCCGCATGGTCATCTCTCCCTGAGGGTGGGATGGGGGTGATTTATCACTTTCTGTCTCTCTGCTCTCTCTTTCCAGTGAGTATATGTGTTCTACAGCACAAAAAAAAAAAAAAAAAAAAAAAAAAAAAAAAGAAAAAAAAATTCCTTTCC
>NW_006160175.1:1517248-1523134 GCF_000334495.1 Tupaia belangeri chinensis
ATTAATAAAGTGTCGAACCAGCCAAGTGGTATGATGTTTAAGGCAACTGGATTCCACATATGTAGTTCAAGTTCTGGTGGCTTGAAAACCACAAAGGCCATGCGTGTGTGTGTGTGTGTGTGTGTGTGTGTGTGTCCGTGCACAAAATCACAAGAGGAGAATGGAGAAAGGATTGCATCACAGTCATACTCCCTATGGGCTGCTGTCTCACTTTCCTCACCTTACCCCGACTCTATTGTGAATGCACATGCCCTGTAGTAAAACTAAGAAAAAAAAATTAACAGAGACATAAATAAACTGCTTACTGATAGAGCTAAGATAATTTGGTAACTTACGTGGAGGTGATCTTGCCAATTGGACCAGAAATACTGAAAGTCTTTTGAAAAAGCATCTCCTCCTTTTGATGGATGTCGTATACACATAGAAAAGATGTCCTAATGGTGAAATAAGGACCACCAACTATGGTATGCAAAAACACCAAAAGACTTTAGGGAGTGTTAGGGCCTCACTGTCTCCCTAGAATCATTCTATATGTATTGGTATACTCCAGGCATCTATAGAGAACTTTGTGTCTTCTATGGAAGCAGGCAGCAAAAAGTAAAACTGAATTCATTTACTGATGAAAGGGTTTCAGACACATTTCCTCATACCCCATCTCCCCCCTGTCCCACACACACAGGAATAAAAATTAAAACAAAGAGAGACCAAATACATTAATAAACAAATATTACTTACCAATATTAAGGAAAGCAAAGAAAGAGAAATATAAGTTATGGATATTTTGAAATAAATACATGAAATTAAAGATTGCCAAAATGGCCTGTGGATTCTTAGAAGTACTACTGTGATCAGTAGAAACCAATATGGGTTTACTATTGACTAAATAAGTCATACGAAGTTAATTTTATTTTGATTTGGGTGCTTCCTAGATAGTAGTTCAAGTACATAATATGAGGGCAAAAAGTCTAGCTTTATTATTATTTTTGGCAGCCTCTTACCTTTGTGGATAAGATGAATAATATATGTTGGAGATAGTTTATTTTAAGAACCAAGTATATTATAAGCATATGATATTATAAGGATATTATAATAATATAATGATACAATATTACGAGGACTAAGTATAAGGTTAGTGTATTATAAGGCACAGCCAATTAAACATTCATGATAGAAGGATGATGAACAAATGTTTCTACAAGATTGTCTCCAGTCTTATTCTAATCAATGTTTTAATTAATTATTGGAATTAATATATAAAAGGCAAGGTACATCTATGCTACTGATGAACAGAACATCAATGGCTCAATATTTATCAGGTACCGGGTATGTCTTTGGCAGTATATGAAGAGAAATAGCTAATGGATTGATTGCATGTGAAGGCTACCAAGGAAATTTAAGTTATTATAAATTCAATATGTGCATATGAGTGGCTGATAAAACAAGAAAATATAACTTGTAGCATATGAAATGAAGTCAAGTAGAACATATAAAGAAAGATGGTGGACTGTGGGGTCAGATTGTTTGGGTTGCTATGTAATGTCTACTACATCTTAGCTATTGGATTTTGTTATTTTATAACAGCCTTTCTTATCTCTAAAACTGTGCTAATAGCCACCTCATATGTTTATTTGTGAGATATAAGTAAAGTGAATTGTGTATTAAGTAGTATACATGGAACAAGTTACTTAGTAAATATTTGTAATTACAGTAGTTCACTATGCAGGTCAAGAGATATAAAGGGTCTTCAAAAAGTTCATGAAAAATGTACATTATGAAAAAATCTCTGCACAGATTTTATAATTATTTGCATGATAAACTAATACTCTAATTCCATTTTTCCCCATGAATTTTTCTAAAGACTTTTGTTGGATTAGAAGTTATGAAATCTGTCTTGACTTTTCTTGTTGCCAACTGTAACTTTGATTTAATTCACTTTTACCTTATTTCTAGATGATTATACTTAGTTCTGAGTATTTCATTTCATTAGGAGTATTGAAAATAAATGGAATTCTTTCAGTGAAGGGAGACTGAGATGGCAATAGATCTAAAAACCTTGCTATAAAAAAGTATATTGAAACATGCAAACTAATTAATTAATGTCTTGCTTTGTTCTAAAAATTTATTTTAAATTGCTGACAAAAATGCATTAAGTGCAGTAGGATAAAAATAGCTAAAGCAGTTAAGGCAAAGAGGAAAAAGTAAAATGAAACAGGGATTAGTGAATTAAGCAGTTCCATTGACAGATGAAGTAGGGGAGATTTAAGACCAGGATAACACATGGTCATCATCACAATTGTGTCTTTTCCGCCAATCTTTACCTCTGACTCCACAAAACACGTGCCCAACTGTTTAAACACCTATCATCCTTTGACTCCATTGAGAAATCCTATCCTTTTACTTCACAGCTTACAACCCATCAGCCTATCTCTTTAATTCCTTGTTCTCTAGTTCAGATTTTGTGGTTTATGTGATAATTGCTTATCTCTTTCTCTGTTAGTCATATTCTCAAGCCAAACCAAAACCCTGCAAAAACCACAATATTTGTCTTTCCTTAGCCGACAAAGGCTATTTCACAACCACATTGCCAGCCACACTTGAAATCAATGAGTGTTGAGTCTGCTAGGCTTTCTTTATTAGCTTGATATTCCTGCTTAATTATTTCATACCTACTCATCTATTATTAAAATTCTCTCTCCTTTGTCCTTTTCCCTACTTGCTTTCAGTTTGCTCTTATGTAAGCAATCCCCAATCCCTTACCTTCTTCTCACCATCTATATATAAAGCTACTTTTTCCTGAAATTTTATTGTTCCCTTTTTAGATCATCCTCTTATTAAAGTACAATTCCTTAATGTGTGCTCTGGGTTCTATCCCTTTCCATCATCTCAGAGAATTCATGCCTATGGTTATGATTTCATTCTAGTACACTGTAAATCTCTCTCTTCCTATAGGATAGTTCCATCAATATAAAACGAGCTTTAGTGCCTCATATTCTTTAAAAAGTCCTCCACTGATGCATAGCCCTTTCTCAGGTATTTTCTATTTCTGGAGTCCTTTTCAATAGTCTTAATTCTCTAAAGACACTCTTCTTTGGCTATAACTTGTGTCACTCCCATTAGTCCAGATTTCTGTCTTCACTACTCTTTTCAAAATCACTTAACAGCTCCCTCATGTCTACGTAAGGTCTGTGAGTATAGACCATGCCTGTGTTGTTTATTGCTATATTCCAAGAACCTAATTTTGTAATTGCAGACCAAAACTTGTTTGATGACTAAATAAATGAATGAGTACATTGATATACTTATAAGTCAGGAGAGTATGGACTATGTGGTAGTTACACACAATCATCACAATCAGTAGCTAACAACACAAAAGCTTATTTCTTGCTCATTTTACTGCAATTCTTCTCAATGTATTTTTTCATTCCAGAAACCTCATTAACACAAATAACTCTACAGCAGAGAAAAAAGAGACAGAAAACCATTACATAAAATTAGCTCTTGAAGCTTCTACTTACAAATGATATTGGGGTTGCTGGAAAAGTCATGACGCATTTTTTCTGTTTTTCTGTGCAAAAATGCATCATCGGCACCCAATATATTCCCTTCCATTTGTATTTAATTGGCCAAATCAAGTCAAAGGCTACTCTAGGGGATTGTTGTGAGCACTCTACATGTGAGTCTCTACATGCCGATGATCTGGGTCAGCTGTGGCTGATGATAAATTAAAGAATGAAGACCCTAGTGGGATATGCCTGTTTCTTTCTCTCTTTCATGTACAAAATAAATAAAATTAAACTTTTTAAAAAAGGGCTAGATGAGTTCCAGTTGAGGCTATAAATTTACTCATCAGGTAGGGAAAAAACAAAACACTTCAGGAGATGCTGTGAATTCTTTAAATTCAATAATAATACAACCTCTGATGTGTGTCACTGACCATCTCTTGACAGGGATTTATCACCAAACTGAGTTTAAAGAAATTGTGATGTTTAATCTAGACTCACTAAGAAGAGCTTGTGTTATATGACTATGATATGGAGAATCGGCAGCACATTTGCAATATATTTGCAATTTCTAGCATATGTGTGATGTTATTATATAACTGAAAGACTGTCATGTGGATAATGAATGAGCTGAGATAATATAGCATAACTGAGTTCTTAATAAAATCAAAATAAATTTGAGCATATTTCATTCAGCTAAGGTAATAGCATTATACCACTGCAGCTTTTCCGATGTGATATAACCTGTTGTATAAAAAAAAAAGTGATTTTTTTTAAAGGTTACTAAAAATATTCACATAGTATTTCTATGTCAAGCTATCAGCAAAGTTGTTAATATCTATTCTTGGTGCTAAGTAATCCCATATTTACTTCTAAATAAGAGTCTATGAGTGTCAACTATTATAGAGAACATTGGACACTCTCTGTGAGAGCTCAATTCCAGTGCTAGCTTTGAAGTAATGGGTCCTAGTTATGCCAGCTACAAAGCGAGGACATTGGGCTATATGATACCCAAGATCTATTATGCTTTACATTTATGGTTTCCTTATTTATCATTTATTGAATGTATAATCTCTACAAACTACTATACTAGATAAAAATATGTCCTAAAATCTATGAATACATATTCTACCTTCAAAAATCAATTTAAGGAAGAAAATAAGAATATGTATGAGTTAGGTGGAAATATGCGCTGAAAAGACCAGATTCTGAATAGTGAATACAATCATTGGATGAGGAAGCAGCTAGAGATGGCACAAAGAATGGTCTTTGATAAGTGAGTATTGTTAGACAGAGGCAGAAGAAAGGGAAGACACAGAGAGTATTATGACAATTGTATGACTAAATTTTGGTTCAAGAAGGTAGAGTAAGGGAGCAAGTTTTTACTTAGCTTCAAACTTTATAGAAAGACAATAAAAATTATTGATTAAATTTGTAATTCTGGGAAATAAAAGGAGAGTTTATTAGAATAAAATTTATTTATTTTTAATTCGTCAGTGGGCCTGTCCGCTTACCAGAGAGAGAGAGAGATAGAGAAAGAGAGATAGAGAGATAGAAACAGAGAGGAAAAATGAGATAGCACTGTCCTCTCATGGGGGTGATCACTACTCAATCCCTTCTCCATTTCTCCTTTTAGGATTTTAGACATGCACATGCATCTGGTGTGATTTTCAAAACTCTGGATCCAGGACTTAAATTATGTGGTAGGACATATAGGATCCAGCTGTTTTAACCACTCTACCACAAACTGGCCCTGGATAAATTATTTTTAAGGTTTATTTAGAAGATAGAAAGCAGGTAAGATTTGACTGAGTTATTTGATCAGAAAAAAAAAAGAGAGAGAAAAAAATCTAAAAATGTGTCAAAAGTGTTATGGCAGAGTAAAGCCATTCTTATATATTAATAGAAGATCAGCAGAAAGATTGCCTACAGCCTCTCTCCTCAGTATATAGAGCAACTGGTTGTCGCATTTACCCTCAAATGACGTTACCCTTGGGAAAGTTATATATCCATAAAATATTGGTTATTTTACGTAGTCTTTAAAATTTAAAGTGGTTGTTTAAAAATGTTCACTCACGGCCAGTAAGTGGCGAGGTGACTAAGGGTTTGTATTCCAACATGGCTGACTGTGGTTTGAGTTTCAGACCTGGCTCCTTACTTTCTTGCTTTCTTACCTCTCTCTCTCTCTCTGTCGTCTCTCTCTGAGTGCATGTGCCCTATAGTAAATTAAGAAATAATTACAATAATAAATAAAATAAAATAAATACAAAAAGGAAAAAAAAACTATACATATATTTTAAATTATAATAGGAAGAAAAAGTAAAAATTCTGGTTTTTTTTTTTTTTTTTTTTTTAGGGGGGTTTGCTTTATGGCCAGCGCACCCAC